>NC_092720.1:189561572-189644677 GCF_047496885.1 Scyliorhinus torazame
CAAAAACAAGAGAAACAAGAGCGGGGGGGGGGGGGGGGGGGGGGGGGGGGGGGGGGGGGGAGAAAAAGTGTCAGATCAACACAGTAACTGTCCGTGGGAAAACACCAGCTCGTACTGTCCTTGAGGCCTCCCTCCCTCCCCAACCTATCCCCATCAATCCCGGGCAGAAAGCTGGACGGAGAGGTGTCGACGGGCTTCCCCTTCAACCAGAGCGGAATCCCATTCCACAACCCCAACTCCCTCGCTGAAGCCCAGCAACTCACCCTCCGACACCTCGCCAAACTCGCCTAATCCACAAATCAGTAGCCTCACTTCCCTGGCTGGATCTTTACATTTTCTCATGGGGGATGGGGAAAGAGGGGGGGGGGGGGAGCAGAGAAAGGCATAATGGAGAGAGGGCTCCCCACCACCCCTCTCCTCTCAGCTCAGCCAGTCAAGTGTCCCGTGACCAACTAGCGACTAATTAGAGGTTCAAACACAGGGAGAGTCTCCACACCCAACCAGGACGTCAATGTGACGGTCATTAGGTCGCTAAGCGACATGAGCGGGAGTCGGTGATGGCTGCAGATTACATAACCTCTCAAAATCGCTCTCTCTCTATTTATCATCCATCACGACGTATCGCTACATTGCAGCCATGGACCCACTCCCTTCCTTCCACACCTGTGCCCACCTCCCCCTTCTTCCCAGTTACCGTCAGGCACTCCCAAGCATTTTCACGGCAACACCCGGAAAATGCAGCGGCATTCAGCCTTTCGAGCCTGCTCCGCCATTTAATAGGATCAGAGCTAATCTAACACTCACTAAACCCACTTTCCTGCCTCCTCCCCCCCCCCACCCTCAATTCCCCCACTGATTAAAAACCTATCGATCTCAGCCTTGAAAATGTTCAAGGACCCCGTCCCAGAGCTGAAGGGGTTGGATTACGAGGAGAGGTTGAGTAGACTGGGACTGTATTCGTTGGAATTTAGAAGGATGAGGGGGGATCTTATAGAAACATATAAAATTATGAAGGGAATCGATAGGATAGATGCGGTGAGGTTGTTTCCATTGGCGGGTGAAAGCAGAACTAGGGGGCAGAGCCTCAAAATAAGGGGAAGTAGATTTAGGACTGAGTTTAGGAGGAACTTCTTCACCCAAAGGATTGTGAATCTATGGAATTCCTTGCCCAGTGAAGCAGTGGAGGCTCCTTCATTAGATGTTTTTAAGATAAAGATAGATAGTTTTTTGAAGAATAAAGGGATTAAGGGTTATGGTGTTCGGGCCGGAAAGTGGAGCTGAGTCCACAAAAGATCAGCCATGACGTCACTGAATGGTGGAGCAGGCTCGAGGGGCCAGATGGCCTACTCTTGCTCCTAGTTCTTATGTTCTTATGACTCGGCCTCTGATTTCATTTCATTTCAAGTTTGGCGTCCACTTGTCTTCTGTCATTCGGGAGGCCAGCGTGATGATGTCATATCACCGACCCGGACTTGTCACTCCCCAGATTACCGCCTCAATTCGCAGGTGTAAAATCCAGCCCTCTGTCTCGATCAGTCCAGCCAACCCACCCCATCTCAATTTTTTGCCAATTCAGTGGAAGTTCCTGGTCGCCAAAACCCTCTTAGGGCCTGGTTACCTGGAGAAGGAGGAGGATACTGGACACTACACCTTAGGGAAAAGATTTTTTTTTTTTTTTTAAATAATTTACAGGTCGTGGGCTCCACTGGTTAGGCCAGCATTTATTGTCCATCCCCAATTGCCCTTGCGAAGGCGGTGGTGAGCTGCCTTCTTCAGCTGGTGCAGTCCATGTGGTGTAGGTACACCCACTGTGCTGTTAGGGAGGGCGTTCCCGGATTTTGACCCAACGGCCGTGAAGGAACGACCGATATATTTCTAAGTCAGGATGGTGAGTGGCTTTGAGGGGAACTCCCATGTGGTGATGTTGCCAGGTGCCTGATGCTCTTGTCTTTCTCGATGCTTGTGGTCGTGGGTTTGGAAGGTGCTGTCTAAGGAACATCGCCGAGTTCCTGCAGTGCATCTTGTAGATGGTGCGCACGGCTGCCACTGTGTGTCGGAGGTGGAGAGAGTGAATTATTGTGGAATGGGGAGCAGGCAAGTGGGTTGCTTCGTCCTGGATGGTGTCGGGCTTCTTGATGTTGTTCCAGCTGCACTCATCCAGGCTAGTGGAGAGTATTCAATTCCACTCATGATTTGTGCCTTGTACATGGTTGACAGGCATTGGGAGCCAGGAGCAGAGTTTGTCGCCATAGTATTCTTAGCCTTTGACCAGCCCAGGTAGCCACGGAATTAACGTGGCTAGTCTAGTTCAGTTTCTGATCAATGGTAACCCCCAGGATATTGATAGTGGGGGATTCAGTGATGGTAATGTCATGGGGCGATGATTTGATTCTGTCTTGTAGGAGATGGTCATTGCTTGACACTTGTGTGGCGCGAATGTAACTTCCTGTTTATCAGCCCAAGCCTGGATATTGTCCAGGTCTTTCTGTATTTGGACACAGACTGCTTCATTATCTGAGGAGTGGTGCTGAACATTGCTGTCCTTGGAGGGAGCGCAATGTCGAGTTAGCAGAACGATTAAATTACAAAGAGGAATTGAAGAGGGTCTGACACGAGGCTAATTCCCTTAAATTTAGATGATCAAGGGCTGATTTTATTGAGGATTCCCTGATATTAAGTGAAATCGAGATCGAGTGCAGAGAGAGAAACTACTTCTGTTGGTTGTTCAGTCAAGGACGAGGAGGCATGGCCTAAACATTGGAGCCAGAGACGGAGTGAAATTAGGAAACGTGTCTATACAGAAAGGGGGATTAGAATTTTGGAACTTCCTTTGCCAAATGATTGATCGATTATTCATTTTAAATCTGTGATCGATAAGATTTCCGTTCTCCAAAGGTATTAAGGGATATACTTCAGGACATCATTGCAGGAGTTCCTCAGGGCAGTGTCCCAGGCCCAGCCAGCTTCAGCTGCTTCATCAATGAGCTGCCTTCCATCATAAGGTCCGAAGTGGGGCTGTTTGCGGATGAATGCACAATGTTCAGCACCATTCGCCACTCCTCAGAGAATAAAGCAATCAGTGTCCAAATGCAGAAAGACCCGGACAGTATCCAGGCTTGGGCTGACAAGTGGCAAGTTACATTCACGCAAGTGTCAGGCAATGACCATCTCCTACAATATAACATCATTATATTCGCTGAATCGCCAACAATCAACATCCTGGGGGTTACCATTAATCAGAAACTGAACTGGACTAGTCACATTAATTCTGTAGCTACCTGGGCAGGTCTAATGCTAGGAATACGGCGAGTAACTCACCTTCCGGCTCCCAAAGCCTGTCCGCCATCTGCAATGCACAAGTCAGGAGTGTAATGGAATACTCTCCACTTGCCTGGATGAGTGCAGCTCCAACAACACTCAAGAGGTCCAACACCATCCAGGACAAAGCAGCCCACTTGATTAATCCCCCTTCCACAAACATTCAAACCCTCCACCACTGGCGAACAGTGGCAGCCGTGTGTACCATCTACAAGATGCACTGCAGTAACTCACTAAGGTTCCTTCGACAGCACCTTCCAAACCCACGACCATCTAGAAGGACAAGAGCAGCAGATACCTGGGAACCCCACCACCTGGAGGTTCCCCTCCAATTCACCCACCACCCCAACTTGGAAATATATCGTCGTTCCTTCTCTGTCGCTGGGGCAAAACCCTGCAACTCCCTCCCTAACAGCACAGTGGGTATACCTACACCTCAAGGACTGCAGCGTTCAAGAAGGCAACTCACCACCACCTTCTGAAGGGCAACTAGGGCTGGGGAATAAATGCCGGCCTGACCAGCAACGCCCACATCCCGTAAATGAATTTTTAAACAAAATTAATGGTTCGAAGGCTGGCGATGGAGTCTGGTTACAGATCAGCCCAGGATCTCATTGAATGGCGCTGGCATGGGCTGAAGGGCCTCCTCCTGTTCCTCTCTCCACTCGGCGAGAAGAGAAATGCCACAAGATCTGGTGGAGTTTTATATCAGAGGGTTAATGGCGTGGCTCAAAGAGTGGTGTGGGAAGCAGGGGATTCAATTCATGGGCATTGGCATCAGTACTCGGGGGAGAGTGAGCGATTCATTTCATAGATATTTCATAGAATTTACAGTGCAGAAAGAGGCCATTCAGCCCATCGAGTCTGTACCGGCTCTTGGAAAGAGCACCCTACCCTAGGTCAACACCTCCACCCTATCCCCATAACCCAATAACCCGACCCAACACTCAGGGCAATTTTGGACACTAAGGGCAATTTTAGCATGACCAATCCACCTAACCTGCACATCTTTGGACTGTGGGAGGAAACCGGAGCACCCGGAGGAAACCCACGCAAACATGGGGAGAACGTGCAGACTCCGCACAGACAGTGACCCAAGATGGGAATCGAAACTGGGACCCTGGAGCTGTGAAGCAATTGTGCTGACCACTATGCTACCGTGCTAATTCGTAGGACGACTTCTGTGGGCAGGGATTTAAACTAATAGGGGGGGTAGTGAAAGGAGGTCTAGAAACCCAAAGTGAAAGGTTGAGGTGCCAGAATAGTAAAGCATTGTGGGTACTGCCAAGTAGAGTGGGTCAGCAAGGAACAGAGAGTTTAACAAAACGTATATATCAGTGAAGAAGAATAAAGGCAATGACAGGGGATAGAAGTCAAGAAATGAAATTAAAGTTTCTTTAACCTAATGCAAATGCAATAAGATAGATTAACTAGTGGCTCAAATAGAGGTAAATTATTTTGGTCTAATTGCCATGATGGAGACATGGTGATCAAGGTTGGGAAATAAATATTTCAGAATACACAATATTTCAGAAAGACAGACAGAATGATGAAAGAGATGGCGAAGTCCTGACAGTAAAGGGTGGCATAAGGACATTAATGAGAAATGATCTGCCAACTAGTAACTAGAAGCAGAGGACACCATCTCAGACTAAAGGGACGATCCTTCAAAACAGAGATGAGGAGGAATTTCTTCAGCCAGAGGGTGGTGAATGTGTGGAACTCTTTGCCGCAGAAGGCTGTGGAGGCCAAATCACTGAGTGTCTTTCAGACAGAGATAGGTTCTTGATTAATAAGGGGATCAGGGGTTATGGGGAGAAGGCAGGAGAATGGGGATGAGAAAAATATCAGCCGTGATTGAATGGCGGAGCAGACGCGATGGGCCGAGTGGCCTAATTCTGCTTCTGTGTCTTATGGTCTTCTCTGGGCTTTGAAGATCATGAAGTTGGATCAGTATAGGCGGAAACTGGGAATAGCAAGAGTCGGAAAACTCTTGGGATAAAGGGAATAGTTTATAGCCAACAACCGCAACCCACCCCCCCCCCCAACCCCCAAGCAGTAGTTATACCATTGGGCAGAGCTTTAAACAAAACATTTTTGGAACCTGCTACAAAGGCAATGTCAGAATGGTGGGAGGCTTTAATCTTCACGTAGACTGGGGTAATCAAATTGGCAAGAAGGGTCCCGGAGATGGGTTTGTAGAATGCTTTAGTCACCGTTTCTTGGAGCAATACATTGTGGGTCCCACTAGGGATAAAGCTATCTTAGATCTAGTATTGTGTAATGATGCAGAGTGAATTTAGGGCAGCACGGTAGCATAGTGGTTAGCACAGTTGCTTCACAGCTCCAGGGTCCCAGGTTCGATTCCCCGCTGGGTCACTATCTGTGCGGAGTCTGCACGTTCTCCCCATGTCTGCGTGGGTTTCCTCCGGGTGCTCCGGTTTCCTCCCACAGTCTAAAGATGTGCTGGTTAGGTGGATTGGACATGCTAAATTGCCCTTAGAGTCCCCCGAAAAATGTTAAGTGGGAGTTACTGGGATAGGGGAGATACGTGGGCTTTAGTAGGGTGCTCTTTGTAAGGGCCGGTGCAGACGCGATGGGCTGAATGGCCTTTCTGCACTGTAAATTCTATGATTCTAATTAGCAATGTCAAGATAAAAGATCCACGAGGAAATAGTGATCATAATACCACTGGGTTCCAAATTAAGGTTGAAAGCGACATACTTCAATCACAAACAAGAATCTTCCACTTAAACAAAGCCAATTATACAGGTATGGGGGAGAACTGGCTAAAGCTACTTGGGTAAATAGACTAAAAGGTATGGAGGTAAATAAACAATGGGGACTATTCAAAGAAACAATTCAAAATGTGCAACAGAAATGCATTTCATTGTAAAACAAAAACTCAGCAAAAAACCCTATCCATGGCTCACTCAGGAAGTCAAGGATAGTATTAGATTAAAAGAAGAGGCTTAAGCTGTTGAACAAAATCAGCTGCAAGTCTGAGGATTGGGAATGTTTTAGAAACCAGTGAAGAGCCACCAAAATGGTTTCCTTCCACAACCCAAAGATGTGCAGGGTAGGTGGATTGGCCTCGCTAAATTGCCCCTTAATTGGAAACTTTTTTTGTTGAAAGGAGAGTAGTGAAAGTAAACATTGGTCCTGGGTCCCTTAAGAGCAGAGACAGGAGACATTATCACGGGGCATGAGGTGGAGACAGTGGACGAATATAACGGGCGGGATTCTCCGTTTCTGCGGCTAAGTGCCGGCTCGAACGGAGAACCTGTGGGGGTTCCACCACGGGCAAATCGGTGCAAACTCCTCACCGATTCCAGTACCGGTGGATGAGGAGCTGGCACCAGCGCCGCGTGGAGCGCCCCTGGGCCGCGTCAAATAGACCCGGAGAATGGGCGGGCCCCGGGCTACACATGTGCACGGCTAACGACCTGCACCGGTCCCGCCGAACAATATGGCGCGGGCCGAGCACCAAACCTAACGCACCAACCGCATGCGCCAACTCACGCCGGCCCACGGTGGCCCTTCGCCGCCGGCCTAGCCCCCGGAAGCGCGGAGTGGTTCGCGCCGGATTTGGCGCCGGTGTCGGGCCGTCCCGCCAATGGCGGGAGAATCCCAGCCACCAGTTCTATACCAGGGATAGGCAGTGACCTAGGGGCACGAAAATGTGAGGAAATTAAGGAAATGAATGTTAGCTGAGAAAAAGTACTGGAGAAACCTAAGGGACTAAAATCCACCGAATCCCCAGGATCTGATGGCCCACACGGTAGGATTCTAAAAGAGATCGCTGCAGAGATAGTGGAGACGCTAGCTATGATTTTCCTAAATTCCTTAGGTTCGGGAGTGGTACCATTTGATTGGAAGTTGGAAAATGTTACACTGCTTTTGAAGATGGAGGGAGAGAGGAAACAGGGAACGACAGGCCAGTTAGCCTGATGTCAGTAGTTGGGAAGTCTGAGCAATGCTCTGGACAAGTACAGTATGATTAGAACAAAGTCGTTGACTGAAGATGAATCCTGTTTGATAGACTGAAGAGTTTTTCGAGGAAGCATCTGGTAGAATAGATAAAGGGGAACTAGTAGATGTAGTGTCCCTGGATTTCCAAAAGGCATTTGATAAGGTGCTACACAAAGGTTTGATAACGGCTCATGGAGTTGGGGGTGATGTTTTGGCATGGATAGAGGATTGGATAATGGATAGAAAACAGAGAGTGGGCATAAAAGGGGCTTTTTCAAGTTGGCAGAACAGTGAAGAGTGGAGTGCCACGATGATCAGTGCTGGGGCCTCAGCCATTTGCAATCTATATTCATGACTTAGGCGAAGAGACGAGAGCAATGTATCAATGTTTGCCGATGATGCCAAGCTAGGCGGGAAGGTAAGCTGCGGGGAGGACACTGCAAAGAGACAGAGGCAGGTTAAGCGAGTGGGCTACAAGATGGCAGATGGAGTATGCTATAGGGAAGAGTGAAGTTATTCACTTTGGTTGTAAGAAGAGAAGCAGCATATATATATTTTTTTAAAGGTGTGAAACTTGTACGTGTTGATGTTCAAAGAGACTTGGGTGCGCTGGTGCAAGGAACGCAGGAAGTAAGCGTACGGGTGCAGCAAGCAATTGGGAAGGCAAACGGCACATTGGCCTTCACTGAGAGGGGATTGGAGTGCAGCCATAAAGACGTCATACAGCTGTACAGGATTTTGGGGGGGGGACCAGGATTTTGGGGAGGACCACATCTGGAGTACTGCACAGTTCTGGTCTCCAAATTTCAGAAAGGACACACTTGCATTGCAGACGGCACAGTGAAGGTTCATTAAATTGGTGTCTGGAATGAGGGGGTTGTCCAATGAGGTGAGGCTGAGTAAATGGGGTTCATATCCTCTGGGAGTTTAGAAGGACGAGAGGCGGTGTCAGTGAAACCCGCACAAAATTCAGAAGGGACTTTGATAGGGTGGACGCTTGGACGTAGTTTCCTCTGGTCACTGCCAGCAGTGGGAAGCATGGAGGGGGGTGGGGGTGGGGAAGAGAGCTTAACTGAGCAGGAGGCCAGAGGATCGGCTCCCAGATTGTGGGATGAGCTTTTGGAATGTTGTTCTCGGGACTATCAACGCAGGCAGACTTCCTGACGAACAATGTGGAGACCCTTTCCGTGCATTGACCTGTCATACATGCTCATCGGGGGGGGGGGGGGGGCCACCTCACCCGAATTTAGTCCCCCAGCCAGCGAGAAAATTAAACCGTTCACATTTATCACCGGGTATAAGTGCACCTGGCGAGCTGGACGGCTTCCACACTTTGCGGCTGGTATTCACTACTTCAGCCTCCTCGGGTGACGCTCTCCTGCTCCCTTTTGTGGAGGTTCTTGTCCTGCAGACCGAGAGAAGGATTAATAGTCAGCTCATTGTCTGCATGAGTAATTCAGCGACATGCATGACAACCGCGGCTGCTAAGTCCCACATCCCCCCCCCCCCCCCACCCCACTCAGTAGGTGGTTAGCAAGCAAGGTGTCCTGCAACTGATTGAGGGTCGAAGGCATGAGGTTCTAATCCTGGTCCCGGCAGAACCCGGAGCTCCTGGCTTTACAGCGACTGAATGGCTGCCCGGGATTCCTTTTAAATATGGCGGCCAGGCCTTAGGCCCCATGAGGCGGCGCCAAGGACGGTGGCTTCCTGCTCGCACCCCCCCCCCCCCCCCGCGCCACTCCTCCCCCGTCCGCCCAAAGAGGAATTACTCCGGAGTCTGTACCCGCCATCAAACCAGGAGTCCAAGAACGGAAGATTCTAGCCAGTGTCACACGCTCGGGGTCAGGGGGCTCATGGCTTCGGGCGAGAGGAGGACAAATCACTCCACCCAGACGGTTGTGGAACTTTGGGATTCTCTACCCCAGAGGGTTGTGGATGCTTCACTGTCGAATAGGTACGAGGCCGGTGCGGCAGGCAGAGTTTCTGCCCTCCCGGAGCATTGAGGGATGTGGGGAGAGGGCAGGGAAATGGGAGGAAGGTTCACCAGCCTGATTCCTGGGATCGCAGGATTGTCGTACAAGGAGGGATTGGGTCGACGGGGACTGTATTCACTGGAATTTAGAAGAACGAGAGGGGATCTCATTGAAACATATAAAACTCTGATGGGGGTGGACAGAGTGGGTGCAGGAATGTTGTTTCCTGTGGCTGGGGGGAGGGGAGGGGGGGGTCTAGAACCCGGGGTCACAGTCTCAGGATACGGGGTGGGTCATTCAGGACCGAGATGAGGAGGAGCTTCACTCAGAGGGTGGTGAACCTGCGGAATCCTCGACCACAGCAGGCTGTGGAGGACAAGTCACTGAATAGACTTAAGAAGGAAATCAACAGATTTCTAAACACTAAAGGTGCTAGGGGAGTATGGGGAGAGCGTGGTGTTGTGACAGAGGATCAGTCCACATTGAAAGTGAAAATGAAAATTCTTGTCACAAGTAGGCTTCAAGTGAAGTTACTGTGAAAAGCCCCTAGTCGCCACATTCCGCCGCCTGTTCATTGAATGGTGGAGAAGGCTCGAGGGGCCGAATGGCCTATTCCGGCTCAATTTCCTCTGTCCTTGTGCACAGCAGGATCCCACTCTATCTTTCAGCCAGTGGAGGGAGGGGGGAGGGGTGGGGGAAGCGAGGAACCAAACTAACAACTAAGAACTGGCCCCAGATTCAATTCAATTCTCCCCCCCCGCCACCCCCGCTCCGTGCCAGGTTCGCGAGGCGGAGCAAAAGGTTAACCTGCAGCCGGCCCGGCGCATAGCACCGATCGGAATTGCGAAACAAACATTGGATCAATATCGGGAACGCTGCACAAGTCTTGACTGGTTTCAACAGTGTTCGTTCCTGCCAATCGATTACCAAAATGTAGGAGGGAGCAGCACCGGCACAGACTGCCCTGCAGGGGGCAAACCGTCTCATTTCTTTCTGAAGTGTAGTCACTGTTGAGATAGAAGTCCCAGATGACCACAGGCTGCTTTCCCCTTTGAGGGGGAGAGCTGACTGCTGCCCCGAGGATCCCCACACCTCAGGAAAGGGGCAAGGTTGAGAAGACAGGGCCTTCATCAATAACCTCTGCCGATACAGAAATTGGACCTGTGCTGTTGGCCTTGTTGTGCATCACAAACCAGCTGTCTAGCCCACTGAGCTAAACCAGCCGCACTATTGTAGCTTCGGAAAAGGGACAGTCAATCTGCCCCAGACAAACTCCCACAAGATCGAGGCAATAATGACCAGACAGTTTGTTTTGTGTGATTTTGACTGAGGGGGTCTCTATCGCCATAAACACCAAGGCGAAGGGGCCGCAATGACAAAAACTAAATGAGAACGATACAGAGATCCCAACCGCCCAGCTCTCGCGCTCATCCTGAAAATATAGTGCCGCAGAATCTTTCGCATCCATCTACCAGGCAATGCGGCCTGTTCGATAGAGGTGCTCATCTGAATGACGGCACCTACAACTGTGCAGCACTCCCTCAGTGCTGACCCTCTGACAGTGCAGCACTCCCTCAGTACTGACCCTCTGACAGTGCAGCACTCCCTCAGTACTGTCCCTCTGACAGTGCAGCACTCCCTCAGTACTGACCTTCTGAGAGTGAAGAACTCCCTCATTACTGACCCTCTGACAGTGCAGCACTGCTTCAGCAGAACTGACCCTCCGACAGTACAGCGCTCCCTCGGTACTGGCCCTCCGACAGTGCATTATTCCCTCAGTACTGATCCTCCGATGGCCAGCGTTCTCTCAGTACTGACCCTCTCACAATGTAGCGCTCTCTCAGTACTGACCCTCTGACAGTGCAGCACTCCCTCAGTACTGACCCTCTGACAGTGCAGCACTCCCTCAGTACTGACCCTCTGACAGTGCAGCACTCCCTCAGTACTGACCCTCTGACAGTGCAGCACTCCCTCAGTACTGACCCTCTGATAGTGCAGCACTCCCTCAGTACTGACCCTCTGATAGTGCAGCACTCCCTCAGTACTGACCCTCTGACAGTGCAGCACTCCCTCAGTACTGATCCTCTGACAGTGCAGCACTCCCTCAGTCCTGACTCTCTGACAGTGCAGCACTCCCTCAATACTGACCCTCCGACAATGCAGCACTCCCTCGGCACTGACCCTCCGACAATGCAGCACTCCCTCAGTACTGTCCCTCTGACAGTGCAGCACTCCCTCAGTACTGACCTTCTGAGAGTGAAGAACTCCCTCATTACTGACCCTCTGACAGTGCAGCATCCTCAGTACTGACCCTCTTGACAGTGCAGCACTGCTTCAGCAGAACTGACCCTCCGACAGTGCAGCGCTCCCTCGGTACTGGCCCTCCGACAGTGCATTATTCCCTCAGTACTGATCCTCCGATGGGCAGCGTTCTCTCAGTACTGACCCTCTCACAATGTAGCGCTCTCTCAGTACTGACCCTCTGACAGTGCAGCACTCCCTCAGTACTGACCCTCTGACAGTGCAGCACTCCCTCAGTACTGACCCTCTGACAGTGCAGCACTCCCTCAGTACTGACCCTCTGACAGTGCAGCACTCCCTCAGTACCAACCCTCTGACAGTGCAGCACTCCCTCAGTACTGACCCGCTGACAGTAGAGCACTCCCTCAGTACTGACCCGCTGACAGTGCAGCACTCCCTCAGTCCTGACTCTGACAGTGCAGCACTACCTCAGTACTGACCCTCTGACAGTGCAGCACACCCTCAGTACTGACCCTCTGACAGTGCAGCACTACCTCAGTACTGACCCTCTGACAGTGCAGCACACCCTCAGTACTGATCCTCTGACAGTGCAGCACTCCCTCAGTACTGACCCTCTGACAGTGCAGCACTACCTCAGTACTGACCCTCTGACAGTGCAGCACTCCCTCAGTACTGACCCCCTGACAGTGCAGCACTCCCTCAGTACTGACCCTCTGACAGTGCAGCACTCCCTCAGTACTGACCCTCTGACAGTGCAGCACTCCCTCAGTACCAACCCTCTGACAGTGCAGCACTACCTCAGTACTGACCCTCTGACAGTGCAGCACACCCTCAGTACTGATCCTCTGACAGTGCAGCACTCCCTCAGGACTGACCCGCTGACAGTGCAGCACTCCCTCAGTCCTGACTCTCTGACAGTACAGCACTACCTCAGTACTGACCCTCTGACAGTGCAGCACACCCTCAGTACTGATCCTCTGACAGTGCAGCACTCCCTCAGGACTGACCCGCTGACAGTGCAGCACTCCCTCAGTCCTGACTCTCTGACAGTACAGCACTACCTCAGTACTGACCCTCTGACAGTGCAGCACTCCCTCAGTCCTGACTCTCTGACAGTACAGCACTACCTCAGTACTGACCCGCTGACAATGCAGCACTCCCTCAGTACTGACCCTCTGACAGTGCAGCACTCCCCCAGTACCAACCCTCTGACAGTGCAGCACTCCCTCAGTACCGACCCTCTGACAGTGCAGCACTCCCTCAGTCCTGACTCTCTGACAGTGCAGCACTCCCTCAATACTGACCCTCCGACAATGCAGCACTCCCTCGGCACTGACCCTCCGACAATGCAGCACTCCCTCAGTACTGTCCCTCTGACAGTGCAGCACTCCCTCAGTACTGACCCTCTGACAGTGCAGCACTCCCTCAGTACTGACCTTCTGAGAGTGAAGAACTCCCTCATTACTGACCCTCTGACAGTGCAGCACCCTCAGTACTGACCCTCTTGACAGTGCAGCACTCCCTCAGTCCTGACCCTCTGACAGTGCAGCACTCCCTCAGTACTGACCTTCTGAGAGTGAAGAACTCCCTCATTACTGACCCTCTGACAGTGCAGCACTGCTTCAGCAGAACTGACCCTCCGACAGTGCAGCGCTCCCTCGGTAGCCCTCCGACAGTGCATTATTCCCTCAGTACTGATGCTCCGATGGGCAGCATTCTCTCAGTACTGACCCTCTCACAATGTAGCGCTCTCTCAGTACTGACCCTCTGACAGTGCAGCACTCCCTCAGTACTGACCCTTTGACAGTGCAGCACTCCCTCAGTACTGACCCTCTGACAGTAGAGCACTAACTCAATGCTGACACTCTGACAGTGCAGCACTCCCTCAGTCCTGACTCTCTGACAGTGCACCACTCCCTCAGTACTGGCCCGCTGACAGTGCAGCACTCCCTCAGTACTGACCCTCCGACAATCCAGCACTCCCTCAGTACTGACCCTCTGACAGTGCAGCACTCCCCCAGTACCGACCCTCTGACAGTGCAGCACTCCCTCAGTACCGACCCTCTGACAGTGCAGCACTCCCTCAGTACTGACCCTCCGACAATCCAGCACTCCCTCAGTACTGACCCTCTGACAGTGCAGCACTCCCCCAGTACCGACCCTCTGACAGTGCAGCACTCCCTCAGTACCGACCCTCTGACAGTGCAGCACTCCCTCAGTACTGACCCTCTGACAGTGCAGCACTCCCTCAGTACTGACCCTCTGACAGTGGGGCACTCCCTCAGTACTGACCCTCTGACAGTGCAGCACTCCCTCAGTACTGACCCTCTGACAGTGCAGCACTCCCTCAGTACTGACCCTCTTGACAGTGCAGCACTCCCTCAGTACTGACCCTCTGACAGGGCAGCACTTGAAAGCGACATGGATAGTTTAACAAAGTGGGTAAATATATGGCAGAGGGAGCATGTGTGGGGAAAATGTTAACCTGCCCACTTTGGCAGGAAGATTAGAAAAGTAGCTTGTTATTTAAACGGAGAAGGATTGCAGAACTCTGGGGTACAAAGGGATCTGCGTGCCCTGGTACAGGAATCAGAAAACCATTACCATCTAGTTACAGCAAGCGAATAGGAAGGCAAATAGAATGTTCTGGTTTATTGGCGGTGGGAATGGAATATAAAAGTAGAGTTGTCTTGCTGCACTTGTACAGGGCATGGGTGAGACCACATGTGGAGTACTGTGTGGAGTTCTGGTCTCCTTGTTTAAGAAATGGTTTAAGTCAGTCAGGAGCAGTTTCGAGAAGGTTCACGAGGGGACGCAGTAAGAGGGATTTTCGACGGAAATTATTTCCTCTCAAGAGGGTGGTGAATCGATCACCCAGAGAGCGGTGACTGGCACGGTCAACCCATATTGTTAAGACAGAGGTAGATTGGTTTTTGATTTAACAAAGAAGTCAAAGGTTATTGGGGTCGGCGAGAAGGCGGAGTTGGAAGACCAGGATCAGGTCAGTCTTGCTCCTGGCGGAGCAGGCTTGAGGGGCCGAGCGGCCGACTCCTGCACCTCATCCGTGTTCATATGTTTGTATGTAAATAGTCGAGACCCCAACACTGATCCCTGTGGGATTCTACCCATCACATCTCCCCGACCCCAAAATGGCCCATTTATGCCTACTCTCAGCTTCCTGTTCGCTGACCAATCCTCTATCCATGCCAATATGTCACCCTTCCTCCCATAGGGGCTGTTTAGCACAGGGCTAAATCGCTGGCTTTGAAAGCAGACCAAGGGAGGCCAGCAGCACGTTCGATTCCCGTACCAGCCCCCCGAACAGGCGCCAGAATGTGGCGACCAGGGGCTTTTCACAGTAACTTCATTTGAAGCCTACTTGTGACAATAAGCGATTTTCATTTCATTTCATACCTTGAGCTTTTATCTTACATAATAATCTTTGATGTGCCTTTTCAAATGCCTTCTGAAGCCTAAGTACCCCACACGCACAAGTGCCTCTTTATCTACATTGATTGTAACTTCCTTAAAAAACTGCAACAAATGAATCAAAAACTATTTCTTTTTCACAAAACCATGTTGACTCTGCCTGATTTCATTGAGATTCTCTAAATGCTCCTTCGCTGTCACCTCCTTAGTGACAGCATTTTCCCTCCAGCAGATCAACACCCGAAGGGTTACCATTGACCAGAAACTGAACTGGACTAACCACTGGTTAGAAGAGCAGGCCAGAGGCGAGGAATCCTGACTCCCCAAAGCCTGCCCACCATCTACAAGGCACAAGTCAGGAGTGTGATGGAATACTCTCCACTGCCTGGATGAGTGCAGCTCCGACAACACTCAAGAAGCTCAACACCATCCAGGACAAAGCAAAGCAACCCACTTGATTGGCACCCGGTCCAGAAATATTCAAACCCGCCACCACTTGCGCACAATGGCCGCTGTGTGTACCATCTACAAGATGCACTGCAAGAACTCACCAAGGTTCCTTTGGCAGCCCTTTTCAAACCCACGACCACTACCATCGAGAAGGTCAAGAGCAGCAGCTATCTGGGGAGCCCACCACCTGGAGGTTCCCCTCCAAGCCACCCACCACCCTGACGTGAAAATGTGTATCGGCCGTTCCTTCACCGTGACTGGAACTCCCTCCCTAACAGCGCAGTGGATGTACCTACACCACATGAGTTGCAGTAGTTCAAAGCAGCTGACCACCATCTTCTCAAGGGGCAATTAGGGATGGGCAATAAACGCTGGGCCCAGCCGGTGACGTCCACATCCCTCGAATGAATGAAAAAGAAGCACGGGCGAACGGTCCTTTCCGTCTCCCTTCTACCTTGAATAGAGGAGTCACTTCCCCAGACAGCAGCGGGAGGCAGGGTCAATGAATGCTTTAAAGACAAAGTCAGATAGATTCTTAACAAGGGAGTCAAAGACTATGGAGGGATGGGGATGGGGGTGGGGGGGGGGGGGGTATGCGGTGGTGGCAGGAAAGTGTTGAGACCACAATCTGATCAACCATGATCTTGCTGAATGGTGGAGCAGGCTCGAGGGGCCGAGTGGCCTAATTTATATGTTCCTAGGTTTGTACGTAAACATAAGAACTAATAATAATAATCTTTATGGTCAGAAGTAGGCTTACATTAGCACTGCAATGAGGTTCCTGTGAAAAGCCCCCAGTCGCCACATTCCAGTGCCTGTTCGGGTACACAGTGGAATCACTTTTTAGCAAATCTGCAAATTAAAGCGAGACAGCTAGTCTCACTTTAATGGGCAGATCCCCGAGGTACCAAGGAGTGGGATCAATCCCCTTTGCCTTGGAGACCTTGAGCATCATTCAGCACTAGGCTGCACAAAATGGGACCAGATAGAACGGCACTTGTGAGGGTCTCCCAAGGAATCGGAGGCCCCTCGGCCTCCTTTGGGCAAGGTGGTACCCTGATATGGCTGGTGCCACCCAGGCACTCTGGCACTGCCCGGATGGCACTGCCAGTGGTCAGGGGCACTGCCCGGGTGGCACTGCCAGTGGTCAGGGGCACAGCCCGGGTGGCACTGTCAGTGGTCAGGGGCACAGCCCGGGTGGCACTGCCAGTGGTCAGGGGCACTGACAGGTCAGCAGCACTGCCAGTGGTCAGGGGCACTGCCAGGGTGGCATGGTCAGGGGCACTGACAGGTCAGCACTGCCAAGGTGCCGAGCTGGCATATTTTGCACGGGTGTGATTGAGCTGGAGGTGCCCTGTGCGGGTGTTATTGGGGGGGGGTGCCTCCCATTGTGTGTTTGGGGGTTGGGGTCACTTTGGAGCATCCCAATCTCTCACTACACTGAGGAGTTCTGGCGAGTGGAGGTCCTCAGTGTACAAAAAGGGCGATGTGCAGCCTCGGCAGCCTTTGGCTGCTGTTGTGTAACGAGTCAAAATTTCTGCTCCTTTTCACAAACACCTTTATTTTCCTTTAACACACTCTGTACAAAACCATCACTACATCACAAGCTCAAAAAGCCACCTGTTGCCTCTTTACATATCAGTGTCAATTATTGGATACTTAACATAAATGAGACATCTAATTAGAATGTCTCTTAACCCATTCCTTAACAGTCTCCCCTTCCTTGGAGACAAAAAATAATTTGGTGGAAACAAAATTACAAGAAACTCAAAAACACACACGCAATTTCTCCCTTTCTTTTTTGGGAGGAAAAATAAATAAAAACAGTCACAGGCGCCCTTCATTAACAATATCCACAAGTCTCTGTGAACTAGCCCCTCTTTTCGTAAAACAATCGGACAATTGATAGCTACTGTCAACCCATTTAATTTTTGCTATCTCTCCTCTGTCCAACATCTGCTTCAAACTTGCGATGTCTATCCTTAACCTTTTCTCATTCACACTTTTGTCACAGTGATTTATTGTCAATATGACACTCATGGGTAAGTTACCCAAATCCCCTAATCCCAAAATGTCTGTCAATATCTGAGATATATAAAAGGCCATATCCACTGCCTCTACAAGGCTTAATGTCTCAGCAGCCAAAGTGCTTTTGACCACTCTCCTTATTTTCTTTGTTTCCCACACAAGAGGGCAACATTTACCATTGTTCCCCAAAAGGAAAATGATAAAACCTCCTGCACTTGAAACCCCATCACATAAATTTGTATAGGACGCATCACTATAAACTATGAGTTTCAAGTGCCTAAGATCACCTAAAACCGGGAACCTCAAAACACACTCTTGCATTTTTAGTTTGAACAACGCTTTATTTGCTCTTATTATATCTTCCTCTTTAGGATCATTCATTTTTGTACTCAACTCTAAGACATCAAAACTGACGTCCGGTCTAGTCTGTCTACCTAACCAATTCAGTTGCCCAATTAAACTTCGCAGTTGCTCTTTTTTCATCTTTGAAACCACTGCATCTTTTTGTGAAAACCCGGCCACGACTAATTGCTATTGGGCTAATGCTTTCCAAATAAGATTGCTGACGTAAAGTTGCCCCTAACTCAGTCTGTCCAATTTCCAGTCCAATATATTTAAATGCACCGGAAGCCTGACTTCCAACCCTGAATTCTTTCCTCAACACAGAGATTACAATAGCTTCGAAATCACTAGTCACACCCCACACAAAAATCATCAACATGCATCATAAAGATGCCAGAAAGTATCCCTTTATAGTGTCAGTAAAACATTGCCAGATCTGCTTTCAAATGGCAACAGCCTAACTTTAACAAAACTGACCTTACCGAAAAATACCAGACTCTAGATGCATCATTTAATCCATATACACATTTGTTCAACTTCCAGAGTACCCCTTCTGTGCTGCCTCTTTCGGAGGACAGAGAAAAATGTCTCTCTGAAGCTGATGCCCCTGCAAAAAGGCAGCTTTTACTTATATAGATTTGCATTCCCATGCCTTTGTGGCTAATAGAGCCAAGAAGATATTTGAAATAACCTTGCCTATCGTAGGTGAATCTACCCTTAAATGCTGATCTTCTAAGTTTCCTTCAAATCCCCTTGCCACAAGCCTGGCCTTTGCCTTACAAGTTCCACCTGGAAGAACTTTTTCTGTGCAAATCCATCTGTGGGATAGAGCTCTTTGTCCCCTATCCGGAATTTCCGTATATACCCCAAATTCACTCCAACTATGCAGTTCTACATCCCCTATCCTGCCTGGTATCTCGTTCTGTACTGCTTGATCTTTCCCTTCTGCTGTGGGATGTCCTTTCAATAGTTCTCAACCTTTTCCTGCAGACCTGTTCACTATCCGATGTACTATCTGAACTGGCACTACGTTTCTGTGCCCTCCATTTTTGAACTTTGTGTTCCCAATCCATTGTGTTGACTCCCTCCCCCGAATGCTGTACATTCAACCAGTGTTTATACTTTCCAGTGGCCTTTTCTGCTCTAATAATAACAGTTGCATCCTTCCATTGACTAGACCCTTCAGGCAAGTTTGTCGCTTTTGTACCAACTTTTGGCAGTTGTCCTTTCGGAAAAATGGTTGGTTCTAATTCATCAGAAGTATTGCATTCCTCTGCAGAAACCCTGTCTTTATCAGTTAACTGGTCCTCATAGTTCTGTAACACGTGCGTACCAGATGACCCTAGTTCCTCATCATGTCTGTCTGCTCTGTCTAAATTTGAAAATTTGTAACCTGTATCCATTATCTTTGATGAATGTACCCTAACAGTCTGATTGCCATGTTGCAAAATAATTGTCATCTATACCTATGATTGTCCCTGGGACTTTCCATTCATTAAAATTGTCTCTCTTATAGTATACAATTTCTCATTGTCGAAAAATGGTATCTGATGGCCGTACATTATGCCTTAAAGCTCTGCAAATTCTTTCAGAGACTTCTGCTTCCAAAAAAGTGTTTCTGCTGTTATGTAATGCATTTAAATGCTGAGCAAAGGCAGAGCTAATTAATAGCTAACCATAACCCTTCCCAAGCTGGAGGCTGGTCATCCAAAATTGACGGAATTTTAGGATTTCTACCAAACACTAATTGATAGGGACTATAGCCCCCAACCATCTGCAATGAATTTTTGCATGTACCGCCCATGCTAAAGCTAACAATTTGGTCTATCTGCCAAAATTTTCCGGAGCACGTCATATCTATTGCAGCATGGTTTCTTTCACACACACCATTACTAAATGGGCTTTCTGCAGCTGTATTCATAACTGTGATATTCACGTTTTCACACATATCCCTAAACTCATCATTAGTAAACTCTCCCCCATTGTCTAAGGAATTTTGCCAGTCAGACCATTCCTGTCCCTTTCCATTTCTCCACAATTTGATCCAGAATTACTCTTTTTTCTTTACTTCGTACAATAGTTGATTGACCAAATCTAGTTGCTAAATCTACAAAACGCAAAATAAATATATTGTTAGCTTTATCCCAGATCTTAAGGTCCATGGCCACAATGTCGTTAAAATTCCTGGCCAAAGGTAGGGTTACTATCAGTCGTGATGGTGTCCTTCTGTAGTTCCTACAAACTTCATAGCGATCACTAACCTGTTAGTATAGTCTTCATCCCTTACCCCTGCATCCTTTAATAATTTTTCAGCCTCCGAGGAGACGGATATGCAAATTGCCTATGCAATTTTAATACAACAAGCCTTTTATTAGATAAAGCCCATTTTCAACTGCCATTAACACATCCTTAACAACTGCACCTGAAATATTATTTGTAAGTAATGGAATACAATAGTGTCCCGACTGTGTGAATTGTAAGTCCACCGTCTTTCCAAAAACTGCTGCCTTATCCTGTTCCATATCCAGTTTCATGTGTGCTTTCTTCATCGATGGTCTGCTCAAAAGCAAAGGTTACGCACTGGATACAACATCCCTGCTAATGAAATGATTCACTCCGGCGGCAATATTGCAAGGGATCACCAGATCATCCCCAAACGTGAAACTTGTGGAGCTTTCAAATTCCTTAACCTTGTTACGATTTTCAGCATTCAAAGAGTCCAGGTAACATTTTAACCAGTCAATTCCACACACAGTCGATGTGCAGCCACTGTCCAATACAGCACAATTGAAGGATTCTGCAACCAACACTCTCATCACCAGAGTAAAACTGCTAGTTAATAGGACAATGCTTTCTTTCTGGTCACTATCTTTTTCCTCGTCCGACTCTACCATTCATGTGTAGCTTCAAACACTCTATTATTGTTGGACAGTTGAAAGCATAATGGTATTGAGAGTCACCGATTTATCCGGGCATTTCTGGGGTTCATTTTCATATTACCATTCTCCATGTCCCTCCTCCTGTTATAGGTTTTAATTGGGTTTCTGCCTCATAATTTCCAGGTCCGGATCTTCTTCCATACTCACGTAACCTGTTCGTAGCCGTACAATCGCGCCATCCTGTCAGTAGTGTAAACTCCGCTTTATTGCTGACTGACCCATTTGTGTCATAACAGCCATAGGAATTGAATGTTTCCCCAGAAACGTCTTTAAGGCTTCTATCATCTGATCGAATAAGGTATCATTATCCGCAAACTTAACACCTGTCAAAACCAGGAGCCTATCCATGTTGGTCACTCTAGCACAGTCCAGTAACTTAATGCCAACACGGACTGTGGAAATTCCAGGCGGTGTTTGTGCAGCCTTTTGCATAGTCTGCTAAATTCCATTATATAGTCCTCAATAGAAATCCTCTGTTTTCCGGAATCTAGCGAATTCTGACCATGCTTCATACGCACTTAACAAGTCATCCTTTTGATAAATCTTATCCACAAAATGTAACAGAGTCTCCAGACCTTCTTCTGAGTCTAGCTCTTCAAATTCCAGCTCAGAAAACACTTTACTTCGGATTTTACTCTCATGAGGTAGAGAAAGAGTCAATACCTTGTTTCCTCTTTCTCAAGGCAGTTACCTTAGTCCACATAACAACTGCACTTCTCCATTGGTCAGTTCAGAAAATAATGGTGGATCATCATATCTGGCCATCTTTATCCTAGGTTCAGCCATATATATATATATTTTTCATCTCACTCACTCCTTGGTTGAGTCTGGAAAAGTTGTATCTTTCAACCCTTCACATTTGTACAGCAACCATCCTCTGCTACCAATGTTAGCCTTTGACTGCTGTTGAAGAGTCAAGATTTCTGCTCCTTTTCACAAACACCTTTTATTTTCCTTTAACACACTCTGTACAAAACTCTATCACTACATCACATGCTCCAAGGGCCACCTGAAGCCTCTTTACATATCAGTGTCAATTATTGGATACTTAACATAAATGAGACATCTAATTAGAATGTCGCTTAACCCATTCCTTAACACCCCTCATCTCTGGAATCAATCTAGTGAACCTCCTCTGAACTCCCTCCAATGCCACCGCATCCCTCCTCAAATAAGGGGACCAAAACTGTGCACAATACTCCAGGTGCAGTCTTACCAATGCCTTGTACACTAATGTCGCTGTGTGAAAATCATGGGTTTGAGCCGGGGGGGATGGATAGTGTATACAGGAGGTGAAGGGAAGTGGAGCTGGTCAAGGTGAGGGATCTGTATTTGGAGGAAGGGTTCGTCAGTCTGGAGGAGCTAAGGGAGAGGGTAGAGCTGCCATGGGGAAGTGAGTTCAGGTATCTGCAGGTTAGGGACTTTGCTTGAAAGGTCTGGATGGGGTTCCCTAGATTGCCGGGATACACCCTGCTGGAGCGACTGCTGCTTCCGGATGTGGAAGTGGAGGGAGGAATTGGGGATATATATATATATACACAAGTGGATGGGGGAGCGAAGATCAAGGAGAAATGGGAAGCGGAGTTGGGAGGGGAGATCAATTGGGGAGCATGGAGTGAGGCACTGCGAAGGGTAAACAGGACCTCCTCATGTGCAAGGATGAGCCTGATACAGTTTAAGGTGGTGCACAGGGTGCATATGACTCGGGCGAGAATGAGTGGGTTCTTTCAGGGGGTAACAGATG
The DNA here is from genome assembly GCF_047496885.1 of Scyliorhinus torazame. Taxonomy (NCBI): domain Eukaryota; kingdom Metazoa; phylum Chordata; class Chondrichthyes; order Carcharhiniformes; family Scyliorhinidae; genus Scyliorhinus; species Scyliorhinus torazame. Next base: position 189,584,030 of record NC_092720.1, read on the forward strand.
AGTGTGAGAGGTGTGGGCGGGGGCCAGCAAATCATCCGCACATGTTTTGGGGTTGCGAAAAATTGGGAAGATTCTGGGCGGGAGTATTCGCGGTCTTGGCCAGGATAGTGGAGGAGGAGGTGGACCCGGATCCTTTGGTGCCAATTTTGTGGTATCAGAGAAGCCGGAGCTCCTGGAGAGGAGGAAGGCGGATGTCGTGACCTTCGCCTCTCTGATTGCACGGCGGCAAATTTTGCTGGAATGGTGTTCGGCCAAAATTCCATTTGCTTCCTTTATTACCTGCTGCACCTGCAGGCTAGTTTTCTACGACTCATGCGCAAGGACACCCAGATCCCTCTGTATCGGAGCTCCTCAAAGTCTCTCCCCATTTAGATAATAAGTTGCCGTCTCATTTTTCCGACCAAATGAATGACCTCACATTTATCCACATTAAACAGCTACATTTGTCCCACTCACATAACCTTTCTGTATCCATTTGTAAATAGTTCCTCATTGCAACTTACTGTCGCACCAATTGTTTTTTCATTTTTCCAATTAAGAGGCAATTTAGCGTGGCCAATCCACCTAGCCTGCACATCTTTGGACTGTGGGAGGAAACCCACACAGACACGGGGAGAACGTGCAGACTCCGCACAGACAGTGTCCCAAGCCGGGAATCGAACCTAGGAAATGTGAAGCAACTGTGCTAACCACTGTGCTACCGTGGCGCCCCTTGTCCCATGTATTTTAGAGTCATCTACAAATTTGGCGACAGTATTTTCTATCCCCGCATCTGAGTCGTTAATATATACTGTAAATAGTTGGGGCCTGAGGATTGGACCCTGTGGCACCCCACGCGTTACATAGCGGGACGCGGCGACTTTCTGATGAGGCATCAAAAGCTGCCACCAGGGTGGCAAAAGGTCGCGCGGCGCTATTTCAGAGAGCCGCAGGGGCTTACATCCCCAGTGCCCGGGACAATATTTATCCCTTGGTCAACATCACCAAAGAGAAACAGACGATCTGCTGCTTCTGGGATCTTGCTGTGCACAACCTGCCTGCGTTGTTTCCGGCATTGCCACGGTGACTACGCTTCAGAGCAAATTCCTTTCTTCGGCCGTCAAGAGCTTTGGAATATGGATTCAGGACCGAATTCTCCGGCCATTTCCGGGGACTGAGTGGAAGCACGGGCAAGGTGGGGAGGCGGGGGAATGGGGAAGTGGAGCTGAGACAGGAGATCAGGCACGGGCACACTGAACATGGTGCAGCCTCGAGGGGCTGAATGGCCCGCTCCCGTTTCCAATGTCCTTGTCCGACTTTGCAGAATCTGCACAGCGGAGGAGGCCGTTCGGCCCATTGTTGGCTGCCCTGGCTCGCCAAACGAGCGGGCCCCCCTGTCCCACCTTCTCCCCGTAACCCAGCACATTCTTTCTTTTCGGAGAACAATCCCATTCCCTTTCGAACACCTCGATCGAACCTGCCTCCGCCACCCTCTCAGGAAATTCGTGCCAGACCCCAACCACCATCTGGGTGAGGCAGTGGAGTAATGGTACTAAGACCATAAGAAATGGCAGCAGAATTAGGCCACTCGGCCCGCCGAGTCTGCTCCGCCATTCAATCAGGGCTGATATTTTTCTCATCCCCCATTCTCCTCCCTTCTCCCTGATTCCCTTATTGATCAGGAACCTATCTTTCTCTGTCTTAAAGACGCTCAGTGATTTGTCCTCCACAGCCTTCTGCGGCAAAGAGTTCCACAGATTCACCACCCCCTGGCTGAAGAAATCCTCATCTCTGTTTTAAAGGATCGTCCCTTTAGTTTGAGATTGTGTCCTCTGGTTCTAGTTTTTCTTACAAGTGGAAACATCCTCTCCACGTCCACTCTATCCAGGCCTCGCAGTATCCTGTAAGTTTCAATAAGATCCCCCCTCATCTTTCTAAACTCCAACGAGTACAGGAGTATGATCGTTGGGTAGTAGTCCGGAGACCCAGGGTGATGCTCTGGGGACCAGAGTTCAAATCCCACCAGTGCAGATGGTGAAATCTGAATTCAATTTTTAAAATAATCTGCAATTAGAAGTCTAATGATGACGATGAACCATTATTGATTGTCGCAAAAACCCATCGGGCTCATTAATGTCCTTTCGGGAAGGAAATCCATCGTCCTTACCTGGTCGGGGCTACATGTGACTCCAGACCCACAGCAATGCGGTTCTCTCTTAAATGCCCTCAAGGATAGGGGCTGGTTTAGCACACTGGGCTAAATCATTGGCTTTTAAAGCAGACCAAGGCAGGCCAGCAGCACGGTTCAATTCCCGTACCAGCCTCCCCGAACAGGTGCCGGAATGTGGCGACTAGGGGCTTTTCACAGTAACTTCATTTGAAGCCTACTTGTGACAATAAGCGATTTTCATTTTCAATAAATGCCAGACACGCCCACATCCCATGAACAAATAAAAAACAAAAAAACTTCTACTCTTTTCGTCCATTATTTTGAATCTGTGCCCTCTAATTCTTGATGCTCTCGAGTGAGAACAGTGTATCTCTATTCACTCTGTCCGTAACCCTCAGGATCTGGTAAACCTCTGTCAAGTCTCCTCAAGGTAGGGCAGTAGATGTTGTCTATATGGACTTCAGTAAGGCCTTTGACAAGGTCCCTCATGGTAGACTAGTACAAAAGGTGAAGTCACACGGGATCAGGGGTGAACTGGCAAGGTGGATACAGAACTGGCTAGGCCATAGAAGGCAGAGGGTAGCAATGGAGGGATGCTTTTCTAATTGGAGGGCTGTGACCAGTGGTGTTCCACAGGGATCAGTGCTGGGACCTTTGCTCTTTGTAGTATATATAAATGATTTGGAGGAAAATGTAACTGGTCTGATTAGTACGTTTGCAGACGACACAAAGGTTGGTGGAATTGCGGATAGTGATGAGGACTGTCTGAGGATACAGCAGGATTTAGATTGTCTGGAGACTTGGGCGGAGAGATGGCAGATGGAGTTTAATCCGGACAAATGTGAGGTAATGCATTTTGGAAGGTCTAATGCAGGTTGGGAATATACAGTGAATGGTAGAACCCTCAAGAGTATTGAAAGTCAAAGAGATCTAGGAGTACAGGTCCACAGGTCATTGAAAGGGGCAACACAGGTGGAGAAGGTAGTCAAGAAGGCATACGGCATGCTGGCCTTCATTGGCCGGGGCATTGAGTATAAGAATTGGCAAGTCATGTTGCAGCTGTATAGAACCTTAGTTAGGCCACACTTGGAGTATAGTGTTCAATTCTGGTCGCCACACTACCAGAAGGATGTGGAGGCTTTAGAGAGGGTGCAGAAGAGATTTACCAGAATGTTGCCTGGTATGGAGGGCATAAGCTATGAGGAGCGGTTGAATAAACTCGGTTTGTTCTCACTGGAACGAAGGAGGTTGAGGGGCGACCTGATAGAGGTATACAAAATTATGAGGGGCATAGACAGAGTGGATAGTCAGAGGCTTTTCCCCAGGGTAGAGGGGTCAATTACTAGGGGGCATAGGTTTAAGGTGAGGGGGCAAGGTTTAGAGTAGATGTACGAGGCAAGTTTTTTACGCAGAGGGTAGTGGGTACCTGGAACTCGCTACCGGAGGAGGTAGTGGAAGCAGGGACGATAGGGACATTTAAGGGGCATCTTGACAAATATATGAATAGGATGGGAATAGAAGGATACGGACCCAGGAAGTGTAGAAGATTGTAGTTTAGTCGGGCAGTATGGTCGGCACGGGCTTGGAGGGCCGAAGGGCCTGTTCCTGTGCTGTACATTTCTTTGTTCTTTGTTCTTTGTTCTCTCGGCCTTCTTTTCTCCGAGGAAAATAGTCCCAACCTCTCCAATCTATTTCCGTAGCTACAGCTCTCTATCCCTGGAATCATTCTGGTGAAGTTCTCTCCAACGCCTCTAGATCCTTTCTCAGGTACGTCGTCCAGGTGAGTACAGACTACCTGGTCATTCCCAAGTTGCTGCTTGTGGGAGCTTCCTGTACGTAAATTGGTTGCCGCACATCCGAGACGTCAAGAGCTACCTCATTGATTGTAAATGGCTTTTGCCGCGATACAAATGCAAATACGCCCGGCTGCATTCTTTTGCGTGTGAGACTGGGGCCTCGTCCACATTTTGGCATTCCCGGACAAGCCCAGGGCAGAAGGAGATAAGGAACAGGAGCAGGAGTAAGCCATTCGGCCCCACGAGCCTACTTTATCCATCAATAAGATCATGGCTGATCTGACTGTGGCGCCAACTCCACTTTGCTGTCTGTCCCCCAGCTGCCCCATTGCCACTGATCCCCCTTTGCCGATCACAAATCTTTCTATCCCTGCCTTGAATATATTCAATGACCCTGCACTTTGGTGCAGATAATCCCACAGACTGACCACACTCTGAGATACAAAATCCCTCCTCACCTCTGTCTTAATTAGGATATCTTTAAACTGTGCCCCTGAGCCCAGGCGCTTGGTCAAGAGGAGATTCGCAATGCACTGCTCTATCCCTTCGAGTGCACTTCCCACTGCTAGCCTGCGGGTGGCAATGCGGGTACAGCGAGGGATTGCAAAACTCAGGCCTGCCAATACCACTGACAGGCAGGCCGCTGCTAATCTGCACTGACCCCCAGGATCCACACTTGATTTGCTGTAGCTCAGATCCTGCTGCTGTGAAATTAGCACAGTCGCACCCTGAGACACCGACAAAAACATCATCATTATCCCCTGCCTAGCCGATTAAACAGAGGCAGCAGCTGGCCTCCTGTAAATCTATTAAAAGCTGTGTTCGATCCTGTGAATTGTGTCACTCCTGGGAGCAACACACTGCTGCTCAATTCTACACATCCTGCAAGGTATTAAGGCGAATGCACCAATCTGCATAACTCTGTATCTAACCCCGTGCTGTACCTGTCCTGGGAGTGTTTGATGGGGACAGTGTCGAGGGAGCTTTACTCTGTATCTAACCCCGTGCTGTACCTGTCCTGGGAGTGTTTGATGGGAGAGTGTAGAGGGAGCTTTACTCTGTATCTAACCCTGTGCTGTACCTGTTCTGGGAGTGTTTGATGGGGACAGTGTAGACGGAGCTTTACTCTGTATCTAACCCCGTGCTGTATGTCCTGGGAGTGTTTGATGGGGACAGTGTAGATGGAGCTTTACTCTGTATCTAACCCTGTGCTGTACCTGTCCTGGGAGTGTTTGATGGGGACAGTGTAGAGGGAGCTTTACTCTGTATCTAACCCTGTGCTGTACCTGTCCTGGGAGTGTTTGATGGGGACAGTGTAGAGGGAGCTTTACTCTGTATCTAACCCTGTGCTGTACCTGTCCTGGGAGTGTTTGATGGGAACAGTGTAGAGGGATCTTTACTCTGTATCTAACACCGTGCTGTACCTGTCCTGGGAGTGTTTGATGGGGACAGTGTAGAGGGAGCTTTACTCTGTATCTAACCCTGTGCTGTACCTGTCCTGGGAGTGTTTGATGGGGACAGTGTACAGGGAGCTTTACTCTGTATCTAACCCTGTGCTGTCCCTGTCCTGGGAGTGTTTGATGGGAACAGTGTAGAGGGAGCTTTACTCTGTATCTAACTCTGTGCTCTATTTGTACTGGGAGTGTTTGATGGGAACAGTGTAGAGGGAGCTTTACTCTGTATCTAACTCTGTGCTCTATTTGTACTGGGAGTGTGAAGGGGACAGTGTAGAGGGAGGGCAACTGTGGAAAAAAGATTAAAAGTTAAAATTAAAAATTATATATCCGAGTGGATGATGTTATCATGTTGGATGAATTAATGGCACAAATAGAGAGCACAAAAATTGAGCCTTTACTGAGTGATGATTACAAAGTGACCAAGGCTGATGACTAAGTATCCCAATGAGTTTAACTTTTCGAAAAGTCAGGCAAAATGGAAAATGGTTAAGATTGGGATTATATAAAGGCAGCACGTGGCACAGTGGTTAGCACTGGGACTACGGCGCTGAGGACCCAGGTTCGAATTCCGGCCCTGGGTCACTGCCCGTGTGGAGTTTGCACATACTCCCCCTGTTTGCGTGGGTTTCACCCCCACAACCCAAAGATGTGCAGGGTAGGTGGATTGGCCGCGCTAAATTGTCCCTTAATTGGCAAAAAAATAATTGGGTACTCTAAATTTATTTTAAATAAGATTGGGATATTTAGCAATGGGACGTGGACAGGACCTTAGCCCAGAAAGTCCGGATGTAGAACCAGTTTGGGTGGAACTACAAAATACTTGAGGGCGGAGCACACCAATGGGAGAAGTTTATTGTCCTGTGTATTAGGCCGATTGGGGCTGGTGCAGAATTGATGGGCCAAATGGTCTCGTTCTGCGCTGTAAGGATTCTATGATGAATCAGGAAATTCAGAGGGCCTGCATCAAGGGCAGTGCAATAAACGTAGGGCATTTTATTCCTCATAAATACTCAGGAAACCAAACTGGTGAAAGTAGCTTGAGGGACAGATTCATGGAATGTATTCCAGACATTATAGGACATCCTGAGACAGGGTTCATTCGGAAAGGATCATCTGGGGAAGAGTGATCATAGTCAACAAACAAACAAAGAACAAAGAAAAGCACAGCACAGGAACAGGCCCTTCGGCCCTCCAAGCCTGTGCCGACCATGCTGCCCGTCTAAACTAAAATCTTCCGCACTTCCGGGGTCCGTATCCCTCTTTTCCCATCCTAGTCATGTATTTGTCAAGATGCCCCTTAAATGTCACTATTGTCCTTGCTTCCACCACCACCTCCGGCAGCGAGTTCCAGGCACCCACTACCCTCTGTGTAAAAAAACTTGCCTCATACATCTCCTCTAAACCTTGCCCCTCGCACCTTAAACCTATGCCCCCTAGTAATTGACCCCTCTACCCTGGGGAAAAGCCTCTGACTATCCACTCTGTCTATGCCCCTCATAATTTTGTAGACCTCTCTCAGGTCGCCCCTCAACCTCCGTCGTTCCAGTGAGAACAAACCGTGTTTACTCAAAGTCAGATGGGGTTTCATATTGAGTTGGAGAGTGATGTTGTGAAGTCTGAAACTGAGGACGGAATTCTCCCACCTGGGATTCAGCCCTGTGCGGGGGGGCGGGGGGCGGGAACGGAGAGTCTTTCCCACTGCAGAGGCTGCTGGGAAACCGTGCCAAATTTTCCCGTCCCAACCGCATTAATTATGTACCCGGGAGTGAAGCTCCAGGGATATACCTGAGGCCGGAAGATGGATCCTTGATGGCATAGCCTAACAGATGCTCCCCCACCTCTGTGGTAGCCTCTATCCCGAAGTCCGGAGAGAGCCCCAAGCATTGTTCAGGTGAGTCCTGACTTCTGCATGCCATATTACATAGAAACATTTGCTGCCCTCCCTCCATAGCAAGAACATCCTTCCTCAGATAAGGACACCAAAACTGCACATAATACTCCAGATGTGGCCTCACCAATGCCCTATACAATTGTAGTAAAACATCCCTATTCCTGTAGTAAAATCCTCTCGCCATGAAGGCCAACATACTATTTGTCTTCTTGACTGCCTGCTGTACCTGCTTTCAGCAACAGTTACTTTCAGCAACCGATGCACGAGGACACCAAGATCTCGCTTAGTATCCACCTCTCTCAATTTACACCCATTCAAATAATAATCTGCCCTCCTATTTTTGCTACTGAAGTGGATAACCTCACATTTATCCACATTATACTGCATCCGTCATCACTCAGCCTGTCCAAATCCTGCTGAAACATCTCTGTATCCTCCTCACAGCTCACCCTCCCACCCAACTTTGTATCATCTGAAAATTTGGAGCTAATACGTTTAGTCCCCTCGAAGGGTAAATACGATGTTGTCAGACAAGAATTGAAGTGCATAAGTTGGGAACATAGGCTGGCAGGGAAGGACACAAGTGAAATGTGGAACTTGTTCAAGGAACAGGTGCTACGTGTCCTTGATATGTATGTCCCTGTCAGGCAGGGAAGAGATGGTCGAGTGAGGGAACCATGGTTGACAAGAGAGGTTGAATGTCTTGTTAAGAGGAAAAAGGTGACTTATGTAAGGCTGAGGAAACAAGGTTCAGACAGGGCATTGGAGGGATACAAGATAGCCAGGAGGGAACTGAAGAAAGGGATTAGGAGAGCTAAGAGAGGGCATGAACAATCTTTGGCGGGTAGGATCAAGGAAAACCCCAAGGCCTTTTACACATATGTGAGAAATATGAGAATGACTAGAGCGAGGGTAGGTCCGATCAAGGACAGTAGCGGGAGATTGTGTATTGAGTCTGAAGAGATAGGAGAGGTCTTGAACGAGTACTTTTCTTCTGTATTTACAAATGAGAGGGGCGATATTGTTGGAGAGGACAGTGTGAAACAGATTGGTAAGCTCGAGGAAATACTTGTTAGGAAGGAAGATGTGTTGGGCATTTTGAAAAACTTGAGGATAGACAAGTCCCCCGGGCCTGAAATGATATATCCAAGGATTCTATGGGAAGCAAGAGATGAAATTGCAGAGCCGTTGGCAATGATCTTTTCGTCCTCACTGTCAACAGGGGTGGTACCAGGGGATTGGAGAGTGGCGAATGTCGTGCCCCTGTTCAAAAAAGGAACTAGGGATAACCCTGGGAATTACAGGCCAGTTAGTCTTACTTCGGTGGTAGGCAAAGTAATGGAAAGGGTACTGAAGGATAGGATTTCTGAGCATCTGGAAAGACACTGCTTGATTAGGGATAGTCAGCACGGATTTGTGAGGGGTAGGTCTTGCCTTACAAATCTTATTGAATTCTTTGAGGAGGTGACCAAGCATGTGGATGAAGGTAAAGCAGTGGATGTAGTGTACATGGATTTTAGTAAGGCATTTGATAAAGTTCCCCATGGTAGGCTTATGCAGAAAGTAAGGAGGCATGGGATAGTGGGAAATTTGGCCAGTTGGATAACGAACTGGCTAACCGATAGAAGTCAGAGAGTGGTGGTGGATGGCAAATATTCAGCCTGGATCCCAGTTACCAGTGGCGTACCGCAGGGATCAGTTCTGGGTCCTCTGCTGTTTGTGATTTTCATTAATGACTTGGATGAGGGAGTTGAAGGGTGGGTCAGTAAATTTGCAGACGATGCGAAGATTGGTGGAGTTGTGGATAGTAAGGAGGGCTGTTGTTGGCTGCAAAGAGACATAGCTAGGATGCAGAGCTGGGCTGAGAAGTGGCAGATGGAGTTTAACCCTGAAAAGTGTGAGGTTGTCCATTTTGGAAGGACAAATATGAATGCGGAATACAGGGTTAACGGTAGAGTTCTTGGCAATGTGGAGGAGCAGAGAGATCTTGGGGTCTATGTTCATACATCTTTGAAAGTTGCCACTCAAGTGGATAGAGCTGTGAAGAAGGCCTATGGTGTGCTCGCGTTCATTAACAGAGGGATTGAATTTAAGAGCCGTGAGGTGATGATGCAGCTGTACAAAACTTTGGTAAGGCCACATTTGGAGTACTGTGTACAGTTCTGGTCGCCTCATTTTAGGAAGGATGTGGAAGCTTTGGAAAAGGTGCAAAGAAGATTTACCAGGATGTTGCCTGGAATGGAGAGTAGGTCTTACGAGGAAAGGTTGAGGGTGCTAGGCCTTTTCTCATTAGAACGGAGAAGGATGAGGGGCGACTTGATAGAGGTTTATAAGATGATCAGGGGAATAGATAGAGTAGACAGTCAGAGACTTTTTCCCCGGGTGGAACAAACCATTACAAGGGGACATAAATTTAAGGTGAAAGGTGGAAGATATAGGAGGGATATCAGAGGTAGGTTCTTTACCCAGAGAGTAGTGGGGGCATGGAATGCACTGCCTGTGGAAGTAGTGGAGTCGGAAACATTAGGGACCTTCAAGCAGCTATTGGATAGGTACATGGATTACGGTTAAATGATATAGTGTAGATTTATTTGTTCTCAATGGCAGCACAGTAGCATTGTGGATAGCACAATTGCTTCACAGCTCCAGGGTCCCAGGTTCGATTCTGGCTTGGGTCACTGACTGTGCGGAGTTTGCACGTCCTCCCCGTGTCTGCGTGGGTTTCCTCCGGGTGCTCCGGTTTCCTCCCACAATCCAAAGATATGCGGGTTAGGTGAATTGGCCAATGATAAATTGCCCTTAATGTCCAAATTGCCCTTGGTGTTGGGTGAAGGTGTTGAGTTTGGGTAGGGTGCTCTTTCCAAGAGCTGGTGCAGACTCAAAGGGCCGAATGGCCTCCTTCTGCACTGTAAATTCAATGATAATCTATGATTAATCTAGGACAAAGGTTTGGCACAACATCGTGGGCCGAAGGGCCTGTTCTGTGCTGTATTTTCTATGTTCTTATGTTCTATTAATATATAACAATTGGGGCCCTAGCACAGATCCCTGCGGTACCCCCACTAGTCACGATCTGCCAATTGGGAAAAGACCCATTTATTCCACCCTTTTGCTCCCTCTCTGTTAACCAGCTTTCTATCCATCTCAACATACTACCCGTACTTCCATGCGCTTTAACTTTACATAGTAATCTGCTATGTGAGACCTTTGGATATTCTGAATTCTCCCTCAGTGTACCCGAACAGGCGCCGGAGTGTGGCGACTATGGGCTTTACACAGTAACTTCATTGCAGTGTTAATGTAAGCCTACTTGTGACACTAATAAATATTATTATTATGTAGAGAGCCTCCTGAAAGTCTATATAAACCAGATCCACCGATTCTCCCTGGTCAACTACTAGTTACATCTTCAAAGAGTTCTAGTAGATTTGTCAAGCGTTATTTCCCTTCCGTAAATCCACGTTGGCTTTGGCTGATTAGACCACTGCTTTCCCAATGCTGTGCTATGAAATCCTGGCTCATGGACTCCAGCAACTTCGTATACTGGACTGGCGTGTTTTCCCAATGGCCTAACGGAGAATCGGGTATGGGGGGTGGGCCGTGGGGCTGGGCGGGGGGTGGGGTGCTGCCAGTGGGCAAATGGAATCGTAATGACTAGAGAATTCCGGCCATTGTTTTTTCGGACTTCTGCCGAATTCTACCCCCCCCCCGCCCGCCACAGGATTTTACACTTCAACAAAGCCAATTATTTCGATATGAAAGCCAGGTTGGGAATGTCGACATTTGGAAATTAGGCTCAAAGGTGTGCAGGAACTGGCAAACATTTAAAGAAATAATTCATGCTTTCAAACAAACTCGCATCCCCTGGAGGGGAATTTAAAAAAAACTTCACACCTGCAATAATAGTCCTGCTGTGGCTAACTACAGAAGTTCGGCCATCATTGTAATTGGAACAGGCCTAACAATACCGCCAAAAAGAGAAGCTCGCGTGAAGATCTGCAGGTGGGGAGGGGGGGGGGTGAGTTGTTTATATATAAATCAGTCGGACGTGACAAGAGAAATAGTTAAGAGGAGATAAAATGGAACAAAATATGAAAACAGATTGTTCGATCCTCAAAAAGCATTGAAAAAGGAAGAGATTACGAATCCCTTGGAGACAGGGACGGGAGGAGTGGAAATGGAAAATATAGCAAGTGACAGAAATGTTGAACAAATGATTGTGCCTGACTTCACAGTAAAAGTCACCGAAATACGAGGCAACCGAGTGTTTTCATGAGAGAGAGGAAGTCATTTAATATTGGTGAGGAAAATGTATAGGAGGAACTAAATGTGTCTAAAGGCCAACAGGTCCCATGGTCCTGATGGCCTGCAATCTTGGGCTGTAACAGCGAAAGCTGCAGAAACAGTGGAGACACCCGTGTTCGATCTTCCAGTAGCCCCAGTTTCTATTCTGGTCTCACAGTCCAAAGATGTGCAGGTTAGGTGGATTGGCCACGCTAAGTTGTCTTGCAGTGTCCAGGGATGTGCAGGTTAGATGGGGTTTGGGTGCTCTTTCAGTGGGTCGGTGCAGACTCGATGGGCCGAATGGTCTCCTTCTGCACTATGGGAATTGTATGGTTCTGTCGATTGGAAGGTATTCGTGTCAGACTGGGCCCACGTCAGGTGGTGAGAGGAACTAGCACATGGGAATAATCTACTTGACTTCACCCTCACCAATTGACCAGTCACAGATGCCTGTTTTGCTAGGAGTGACCGCCGTGTATTCATAGAACATAGAACGATACAGCGCAGTACAGGCCCTTCGGCCCACGATGTTGCACCGAAACAAAAGCCATCTAACCTACACTATGTCATTATCATCCATATGTTTATCCAATAAACTTTTAAATGCCCTCAATGTTGGCGAGTTCACTACTGTTGCAGGTAAGGCATTCCACGGCCTCACTACTCTTTGCGTAAAGAACCTACCTCTGTCCTCTGTCCTATATCTATTACCCCTCAGTTTAAAGTTATGTCCCCTCGTGCCAGCCATTTCCATCCGCGGAAGAAGGCTCTCACTGTCCACCCTATCTAACCCCCTGATCATTTTGTATGCCTCTATTAAGTCTCCTCTTAACCTTCTTCTCTCCAACGAAAACAACCTCAAGTCCATCAGCCTTTCCTCATAAGATTTTCCCTCCATACCAGGCAACATCCTGGTAAATCTCCTCTGCACCCGCTCCAAAGCCTCCACGTCCTTCCTATAATGCGGTGACCAGAACAGTACGCAATACTCCAAATGCGGCCGTACCAGAGTTTTGTACAGCTGCAACATGACCTCCTGACTCCGGAACTCAATCCCTCTACCAATAAAGGCCAACACTCCATAGGCCTTCTTCACAACCCTATCAACCTGGGTGGCAACTTTCAGGGATCTATGTACATGGACACCTAGATCCCTCTGCTCATCCACACTTCCAAGAACTTTACCATTAGCCAAATATTCCGCATTCCTGTTATTCCTTCCAAAGTGAATCACCTCACACTTCTCTACATTAAACTCCATTTGCCACCTCTCAGCCCAGCTCTGCAGCTTACCTATATCCCTCTGTAACCTGCTACATCCTTCCACACTGTCGACAACACCACCGACTTTAGTATCGTCTGCAAATTTACTCACCCACCCTTCTGCACCTTCCTCTAGGTCATTGATAAAAATGACAAACAGCAACGGCCCCAGAACAGATCCTTGTGGTACGCCACTTGTAACTGAACTCCATTCTGAACATTTCCCATCAACCACCACCCTCTGTCTTCTTTCAGCTAGCCAATTTCTGATCCACATCTCTAAATCTCCCTCAATCCCCAGCCTCCGTATTTTCTGCAATAGCCTACCGTGGGGAACCTTATCAAACGCTTTACTGAAATCCATACACACCACATCAACTGCTCTACCCTCGTCTACCTGTTCAGTCACCTTCTCAAAGAACTCGATAAGGTTTGTGAGGCATGACCTACCCTTCACAAAGCCATGCTGACTATCCCTGATCATATTATTCCTATCTAGATGATTATAAATCTTGTCTCTTATAATCCCCTCCAAGACTTTACCCACTACAGACGTGAGGCTCACCGGTCTATAGTTGCCGGGGTTGTCTCTGCTCCCCTTTTTGAACAAATGGACCACATTTGCTATCCTCCAGTCCTCTGGCACTATTCCTGTAGCCAATGATGACATAAAAATCAAAGCCAAAGGTCCAGCAATCTCTTCCCTGGCCCTCCCAGAGAATCCTAGGATAAATCCCATCAGGCCCTGGGGACTTATCTATTTTCAGCCTGTCCAGAATTGCCAACACCTCTTCCCTACGTACCTCAATGCCATCTATTCTAATAGCCTGGGGCTCAGCATTCTCCTCCACAACATTATCTTTTTCCTGAGTGAATACTGACAAAAAATATTCATTTAGTATCTCTCCTATCTCTTCAGACTCCACACACAACTTCCCATCCCTGTCCTTGACTGGTCCTACTCTTTCCCTAGTCATTCGCTTATTCCTGACATACCTATAAAAAGCTTTTGGGTTTTCCTTGATCCTACCTGCCAAATACTTCTCATGTCCCCTCCTTGCTCGTCTTAGCTCTCTCTTTAGATCCTTCCTCGCTACCTTGTAACCATCCATCGCCCCAACTGAAACTTCACACCTCATCTTCACATAGGCCTCCTTCTTCCTCTTAACAAGAGATTCCACTTCTTTGGTAAACCACGGTTCCCTCACTCTACGCCTTCCTCCCTGCCTGACCGGTACGTACTTATCAAGAACACGCAGTAGCTGATCCTTGAACAAGCTCCACTTATCCAGTGTGCCCAACACTTGCAGCCTACTTCTCCACCTTATCCCCCCCCCCCCCCCCCCAAGTCACGTCTAATGGCATCATAATTGCCCTTCCCCCAGATATAACTCTTGCCCTGCGGTGTATACTTATCCCTTTCCATCATTAACGTAAACGTCACCGAATTGTGGTCACTGTCCCCAAAGTGCTCTCCTACCTCCAAATCCAACACCTGGCCTGGTTCATTACCCAAAACCAAATCCAACGTGGCCTCGCCTCTTGTTGGCCTGTCAACATATTGTGTCAGGAAACCCTCCTGCACACATTGTACAAAAAACGACCCAACTAATGTACTTGAACTATATCTTTTCCAGTCAATATTTGGAAAGTTAAAGTCTCCCATAATAACTACCCTGTTACTTTCGCTCTTATCCAGGATCATCCTCGCCATCCTTTCCTCTACATCCCTAGAACTATTTGGAGGCCTATAGAAAACTCCCAACAGGGTGACCTCTCCTTTCCTGTTTCTAATCTCAGCCCATATTACCTCGGAAGATGAGTCCCCATCTAGCATCCTCTCCGCCACCGTAATACTGCTCTTGACTAGCAGCGCCACACCTCCCCCTCTTTTGCCTCCTTCTCTGAGCTTACGAAAACACCTAAACCCCGGAACCTGCAACATCCATTCCTGTCCCTGCTGTATCCATGTCTCCGAAATGGCCACAACATCGAAGTCCCAGGTACCAACCCATGCTGCCAGTTCCCCTACCTTATTTCGTATACTCCTGGCATTGAAATAGACACACTTCAAATCACCTACCTGAACACTGGCCCCCTCCTGCGACGTCAAATCTGTGCTCCTGACCTCTATACTCTCATTCTCCCTTACCCTAAAACTACAATCCAGGTTCCCATGTCCCTGCTGCATTAGTTTAAACCCCCCCCAAAGAGCATTAACAAATCTCCCCCCCAGGATATTTGTGCCCCTCAGGTTCAGATGTAGACCATCCTGTCTGTAGAGGTCTGTAGAGAAAGAGCCCCAGTTATCCAGAAATCTGAATCCCTCCCGCGTGCACCATCCCTGTAGCCACGTGTTTAATTGCTCTCTCTCCCTATTCCTCATCTCACTATCACGTGGCACGGGCAACAACCCAGAGATAACAACTCTGTTTGTTCTAGTTCTGAGCTTCCATCCTAGCTCCCTGATAGCCTGCCTGACATCCCTGTCCCCTTTCCTACCTATGTCGTTAGTGCCTATGTGGACCACGACTTTGGGCTGCTCCCCCTCCCCCTTAAGGACCCGGAAAACACGATCCGAGACATCACGTACCCTTGCACCTGGGAGGCAACATACCAAACGGGAGTCTCTCACGGTCCCACAAAATCTCCTATCTGTGCCCCTGACTATCGAGTCCCCAATTACTAATGCTCTGCTCCTCTCCCCCCTTCCCTTCTGAGCAACAGGGACAGACTCCGTGCCAGAGGCCCGTACCCCATGGCTTACCCCTGGTAAGTCCCCCCCCCCACAAGTATCCAAAGCGGTATACTTGTTTCTCAGGGGAACGACCGCAGGGGATCCCTGCACTGACTGCTTCTTCCCAGTCCCTCTTACAGTTACCCATCTATCTCCAATCTTTGGTGTAACTAATTCCCTGAAGCTGCTATCTATGACCCCCTCTGCCTCCCGAATGATCCGAAGTTCTTCCAACTCCAGCTCCAGTTCCCTAACTCGGTCTTGGAGGAGCTGGAGATGGCAGCACTTCCTGCAGGTAAAATCAGCAGGGACACTAACGGCATCCCTCACCTCAAACATCCTGTAGGAGGAACATTGCACTCCCTTCCCTGCCATCCCTCTAACTTTCTACCAAGATCTGGCTAACAACTAAATTAAAATTTAAAAGAAATAATAATAATAATAAAATATGGTACTTACCTCACACCAATGGGTCTTATTATTAGGTTAGAGGAGGAGGGCGGGTGGGAGACACTACACGTGTAGTGTCTCGGGTTTCCTCTCCACCAGAATTTATTGGTGAGGGACTTCCCAGAAGTCCGCGGGTCGAACTTCCTGTTCCCGCCTTAAACACTAAAATTTTTTTTAAAAACAGCAAAGAGGGACCAAAAAAACGGGAGCAGGTAAGTGTTTACCTAAATACTCACCCACCAGCTGCCTCTGCGTTCCCGCTGAAACTCCAAGATCTGCTCCTGTAAAGGTAAGTTACTTTAAAATGTCAGTACTTACCCACCAGCAGCCTCTGCACTCCGCTCCCGCTGAAACTCCAACTGATTTCCCCTGCAAGGTAAGTTCTTTTAAATCTAAATGCTTACCGGCAACCCCTGCACTCCACTTCCCAGACATCCGCGGGTCGAACTTCCTGTTCCCGCCTTAAACACTAAAATGTTTTAAAAAACAGCAAAGAGGGACTGAAAAAACGGGAGCAGGTAAGTGTTTCCTTGTGGAGACACAACGTACAACCCCCCCCCCCCCCCCCCCCCCCCCCGCATGCTAAGGATTCCCTCCATGCTATCGTGTGGCACTACTGTTATGGGCCAGGGTTTAGAGAACCCCAAAGTGTATCATGGAGTTTACCTGACCAACAACTTTTACTAGATTGTGGTATGGGGGGCACACGACCCACTCTACAGGTGTGGTACAGCAGAAATGGAAAAGTATTTTTTTAAAGTAAAACAATGTTTATTCTATTAACTCAAGTTAACCTTTTTAAAACAAACAGTGAACATCTTCGCAACCATTAATTCAAATACAACCCCCAAAGAATACAACACTAAGTAATCCTTTACGCTTTCCTTTTAACATCCATAAGACTTAAAAAAACCTTCAAAACAGAAAGACATCAGGTTAAAGTCACTACTGTTATTGGTTTTAAATCACCAGGATCTATTTACAGTCTTTACAGACAGAGATTCATACACTTTCTGGCTGTGACTGCAGCTATCCAGCTCTCAAAATGAAACTAAAACACACCCTGCAGCAAACAGCCTAAAACGAAAGTAAAAGGCTGACAGACAGCCCAGCTCCACCCACTTTCTGACATCACTGCAGTAGTAAACACCCATTTCTTAAAGGTACTCTCACAACAGATATTTATATATACACCCATTTATAAACACCCATTTCTTAAAGGTACTCTCAGATGACACTATCACCATGGTAAAGGGCAGAGATTCAGAACAGATGCTTATGCAGAGACTGAGCTGAGCACCACAGTGCCAACCATCGTCTCACAAGATGGAGGACAGCCACCTGAATAGATCTAACTGCTCATCCACGAGGCACTGTGGGCCATCAATATTACTCGACCTCAATCCGTAACCTCATGGTCCAACCTATCCCTCAATCCACATGGTCACCAAGCCAGGGGATCAGCCCTGGTTCAAGGAAGAGTGCAGGAAAGCCTTGCCAGAAGCAGCACCGGGCATGCCTAACGATGAAGTGTCAACCTCGTGCAGCTACACACAGGACTACTTGCGTGCTCAGCAATGGAAGAAACATGCAATAGACAAGAGCTGAGCGATCCCACGACCAATGGATCATATCTAAGCTTTGCAACATCTAGCTGTGAATGGTGGTGGACAATTAAACAACTCGCTGGAGGAGGGGGCCGCACAAATATCCCCATCCTCAATGATGGAGGAACCCAGCACATCTGTGCAAAAGACAAGGCTGAGGCGTTCGCAACAGTCTTCAGCCAGAAGTGCCGAGTGGATGATCCATCTCGGAATCCTCCGGAGGTCCCGGGAATCACAGATGTCAGTCTTCAGCCAGTACGATTCACCCCACATGATATCAAGAATCGGCTGAAGGCCCTGGATACTGCAAAGGCTCTGGGCCCTGACAATATCCCAGCAATAGTACTGAAGACTTGTGCTCCAGAACTTGTCGCAAACCTAGCCAAGCTGTCCCAGTACAGCAAAAACATTGGCATCTAGCCGGCAATGTGGAAAATTACCCAGGTGTGTCCTGAACACAAAAGGAAGGACAAATCCAACCCGGCCAATTCCCACCCTATCAGTTTACTCTCAACCATCAGTGAAATGATGGAAGGGGTCGTCAACAGTGCTATCAAGCGGCACTTACTCAGCAATACCTCACTCACGGTGGGCAGTTTGGGTTCCACCAGGCTCACTCAGCTCCTGACCACATTACAACATAGACTAACATAGAATCCCATAGAGGCCATTCAGCCCATCAAGGTTGCACCGACCCACCAAAAGAGAATCCCACATAGGCCCATGCCCCTCCCCTATTCCCGTAACCCACCTAACCTTTGGGCACTAAGGGGCAACTTTATCATGGCCAATCCACCTAACCTGCACATCTTTGGACTGTGGGAGGAAACTGGAGCACCCGGAGGAAACCCACGCACACACGGGGAGAACGTGCAGACTCCACAAAGACAATCACCCAAGGTCCCAACAAAGAAGGCCTATGGAGTGTTGGCCTTTATTGGTAGAGGGATTGAGTTCCGGAGTCGGGAGGTCATGTTGCAGCTGTACAGAACTCTGGTTCGGCCGCATTTGGAGTATTGCGTACAGTTCTGGTCACCGCATTATAGGAAGGACGTGGAGGCTTTGGAGCGGGTGCAGAGGAGATTTACCAGGATGTTGCCTGGTATGGAGGGAAAATCTTATGAGGAAAGGCTGATGGACTTGAGGTTGTTTTCGTTGGAGAGAAGAAGGTTAAGAGGAGACTTAATAGAGGCATACAAAATGATCAGAGGGTTAGATAGGGTGGACAGTGAGAGCCTTCTCCCGCGGATGGAAATGGCTGGCACGAGGGGACATAGCTTTAAACTGAGGGGTAATAGATATACGACAGAGGTCAGAGGTAGGTTCTTTATGCAAAGAGTAGTGAGGCCGTGGAATGCCCTACCTGCTACAGTAGTGAACTCGCCAACATTGAGGGCATTTAAAAGTTTATTGGATAAACATATGGATGATAATGGCATAGTGTAGGTTAGATGGCTTTTGTTTCGGTGCAACATCGTGGGCCGAAGGGCCTGTACTGCGCTGTATTGTTCTATGTTCTATGTTCTAAATGTGAACAAATATGTAAGGAACAAAGGCTTTGGTGGAATTGTATCCACAGTGCAGTTTTTGTCTCTATATCTAAGGAAGGATATACTTGGCTTAGAAGGTCAACAAAGATTCCCGAGACTGATTGCTGGGATGAGTGGGAATGTACTTTGAGGCGAGATGGACTAGAATGGACCTTTAACCCTTGGCGTCTCGAAGAATGAGAAGCGATCCAATTGAAACACATAAGATCGGACTTCCGGTGACAGGGATCTGCTGAGCAGTCGCACATCTGACGGCTCTCCTCCAGAACACAGCAAAATATGCACTTTGGGCTGAATTTAGCCCGGAAAATCGAACTCATTCATCCCCTCACCCACAATGACAAAGGAGAAGAGAATTATGCCAGGAAGCATAAATTATGCCAGGGCCGCGGGGAAGCCAGAAACGGCGGAAAAGGGCAGGAGCAGCAAGCGAGCGAGTCGGCGGATCCACGAGGTGAGGGGGCGAGACCGGCGATCCGGACAGTGGGCTCTCCCGCCCCCGCCCAACCTGGAGATGGTTGGAAGACGTTCCTAACGAAGGAACTGAACGCAACGAAAGAAGAGGTCAAGGTGGAGATCCAAACGGCGGTCAGGGCGGCGGTGGCGGAAGCGCTGGCCGCCATGCAGACGGCGCTCAACGGGATGGGATGGAAGCTGTAGGCCCAGGGGTAAATGATCCAAGAACTCGAAAATGTACCAACCAACCAGAGTGACCGGATCGTTGATCCTGGAGGCCGGGATAAAGAGGTCGGCGGAGATCCAGGGAAGCCTGAAGGGGAAGGTCAAGGACCAAGGGAACCGATCCAGGGGACACAACATTCGAATGATGGGCCTGCCAGAGGGAATTGAGGGCAGAAAACCAACTGACTACGTGGCCCAGATACCGGGCAACCTGGTCAGAAGTGACAGCTTCCCCAAGCCGCCGGAGATCGACAGGGCCCACAGGCCTCTACAACCTAAGCCCAAGGCCGGGGAACTGCCGAGGCCGGGGAACAGCCGAGGGCGATAATAGCCAAGGAGCGGGAGAGGGTCCTGAGCTGGGCTCGGCAGTCCAAAGCAAGCAGTTGGGTAGGACACAGGATGAGGGTTTACCAGGTCATTGGGGCAGACCTGACAAAGCACAGTGCCAAATTCAACCGCCTGAAGTCAGCCCTGTACAAAAACAATGTTAAATCCGGGATGCTATTCCCAGCCAGGCTCTGGGTGAAATACCAGAATAAGGAACATTATCTTACCACCCCTGCAGAGGTGGACGGGTTTGTCTGTGCAAACTGCCTGGACAAAAGGCAAACGAGGTCGAGGTGAGGAAGGCCAGAGAAAGAGTGATGGGCGTGGACAATTTTGCGCGGGACTGCACTGCCGCGCTATGAGCAAGGGAATGAGCTCATAGGAAGGAAGGGGCGAGAGCAGCACGGCTCAGGGGAGGGTGAAGGGGAGACAGAGAGGACAGCAACATAACAGGTGTAGGATGGGATCAGAGCAACGCCGGCGGGGGGGGGGGGGGAGGGGGCACCACACTAACAGGGAAAGCTAGCGCTAAGAAGCATGAGAGAGAGGGAGGCCACGACACATCTCCCAGCGGGGAGAGTGCTGGCAGAGGTGGAGGGAACTCAGGGATGGGGGAGGGGGGGGAAGGTAGGGGGGCAAATAGAAAGGGTGGGTCACCGGTGGGGGTGGGGGAGAGAGAGAGAGAGAGAGAGAGAGAGAGAGAAGGGGATAGAGGGGGAAATCAGGACCACACGGGGAACATAGCACTAAGGAAGGGAAGGGAAGGGCTCTGGACTGGCTTCAGCTGGTCAGGTTCGGGAAGATGGAACAAGATGTAAGCAGTCGCTTTGGGGGATCCCTGAACAAAGGGAGACCAGGAGAACAGTGGCACACCCACATGACGTACACACAGTTGCCGGCCATGTTGGGTGCCCACTGGACAAAGGGAAACCCCGGAGTGCAGGAGCGCACCCACCAGGTAAGTATGTTTTATCCCATAGGAAGGGGAAGGACAGGATATTCACAAGGAACATCGGGGGAATAAACGGCCCAGTGAAAAGATCCAGAGTCTTCGCCACCTGAAAAGTATGAGATCTGACATCGTCTTCCTCCAAGAGACGCACCTGAGAGAGAAGGACTAACTGTGGGTAAGGAAGTTCATAGTATTTACAGTGCAGAAGGAGGCCATTCAGCCCATTGAGTCTGCACCGGCCCTTGGAAAGAGCACCCTACATAAGCCCCCCACCCTACTCCCTTTCTTCCCGTAATCCACCAATAACCTCTCCTAACGTTTTTGGACACTAAGGGGAATTCAGAATGGCCAATCCACCTAACCTGCACGGCTTTGGACTGTGGGAGGGAACTGGAGCACCCGGAGGAAACTCACGCAGACACTGGGAGAACGTGCAGACCCCGCACACACAGTGACCTAAGCCGGGAATCGAACCTGGGACCCTGGAGCCGTGCAGCAACTGTGCTAACCACTATGCAGCCGTTCTGCCCCGAAGGGCTGGGTGGGACAGATCTACCATTCCTGGGACGACACTTAATTTATGAATAAGACCATAGCGGAAATCCCCAAGATAGATACGCACCGACTGACCCGGCCGGGGGGGGGGGGGGGGGGGGGCACCACAGACAGACAGATCAAATCCAATGCAGCCACGACCGAGGGAGCGAAGGGAAGGGGGTGAAGGAAGCAAACATGGAATGAGTGAGGATGGAGGGGTCCTCCTGTCCAGGAATGATCCTCCGGGCCCTCGCCACGGCAGCACTCCCATCCCCACCAACAAAACACTCAACTAGCCCAGTGGTAAGAGCGTCATAGATAGATATTTACAGCATGGAAATAGGCCCTTCGGCCCAGCTTGTTCAGACCGCCCAGTTTCTATCACTAAGCTAGTTCCACTTGCCCACATTTGGCCCATATCCCTCTATAATAGTAGCAGAATGAGAACCTGGAACCAGGTGGGGCAGCATTTCGGTCTGACCGAAGTGTTCACCATGGCCCCGTCTGTGGCAACCACAGGTTTCCACCAGCCATACTCGACTCCACCTGACACCAAGGGGCTGTTTAGCACAGGGCTAAATCGCTGGCTTTGAAAGCAGACCAAGGCAGGCCAGCAGCACGGTTCAATTCCCGTAACAGCCTCCCTGAACAGGCGCCGGAATGTGGCGACTAGGGGCTTTTCACAGTAACTTCATTGAAGCCTACTTGTGACAATAAGCGATTTTCATTTCACCTTTCAGAGGGCGAGCCAGGACGGGGAGGGGGGACGCTGACGGATAGGGTCTTTTACATGGGGACATCAGGCAAGCGACCTTAGGGAACTGACGGAGAGACTGGAACCTACGGAACGGACAGGAACTCCGACATCTGCAAGTCAAAAAGTTTCTCGCCCCGAGAGACACAATGCTGGAGGGGATACTGGACGCAGACAGCATGGGAAAGGGGATCTGCGGAGTCGTATACTCCCCACTGGACACAACAAGGGGGAAAATGGGAGGAAGAGCTCGGGATGGATATAGGGTGGGATTCTGGAGCGAAGCACTGAGCAGGGCCAACTCCACCTTCTCCTGCACAAGGCTAGGCCTCATGGAGCTTCAAGTGGTGCACAGAACCCGAATGAACAGGTTCTTACCCGGAGGTGGAGGACAAAAGTGAACGGTGTCAGGGAGGCCTGGCCAGCCATGCCCACATGTTCTGGGCCTGGCCCAGACTTGCTGGCGAAAGAGGGGAGAGGAGGCCAAGCGACAGGGAGAGGGAAGGGAGAAGGACGGAGAGCACTGCCCACAGACATACACTGAATAATCACCACAGTGAAGTAAAGGGCCTCGGATAAGATCCGGAAACAGCAGAAGAAGGGAAGTAGGGCTGGAATGGGGAGAGGCATAAGACCATAAGACATAGGAGCGGAAGTAAGGCCATTCGGCCCATCGAGTCCACTCCACCATTCAATCATGGCTGATTTCAACTCCATTTACTCGCTCTCTCTCCAGAGCCCTTAATTCCTCGAGAAATCAAGAATTTATCAACTTCTGTCTTAAAGACACTCAACGTCCCGGCCTCCACCGCCCTCTGTGGCAATGAATTCCACAGACCCACCACTCTCTGGCTGAAGAAATTTCTCCTCATCTCTGTTCTGAAGTGACTCCCTTTTATTCTAAGGCTGTGCCCCCGGGTCCTGGTCTCCCCTGCTAATGGAAACAACTTCCCTACGTCCACCCTATCTAAGCCATTCATTATCTTGTAAGTTTCCATTAGATCTCCCCTCAACCTCCTAAACTCCAATGAATATAATCCCAGGATCCTCAGACGTTCATCGTATGTTAGGCCTACCATTCCTGGGATCATCCGTGTGAATCTCCGCTGGACCCGCTCCAGTGCCAGTATGTCCTTCCTGAGGTGTGGGGCCCAAAATTGCTCACAGCATTCTAAATGGGGCCTAACTAATGCTTTCTAAAGCTTCAGAAGTACATCCCTGTTTTTATATTCCAAGCCTCTCGAGATGAATGACAACATTGCATTTGCTTTCTTAATTACGGACTCAACCTGCAAGTTTACCTTTAGAGAATCCTGGACTAGGACTCCCAAGTCCCTTTGCACTTCAGCATTATGAATTTTGTCACCGTTTAGAAAATAGTCCATGCCTCTATTCTTTTTTCCAAAGTGCAAGACCTCGCACTTGCCCACGTTGAATTTCATCAGCCATTTCTTGGACCACTCTCCTAAACTGTCTAAATCTTTCTGCAGCCTCCCCACCTCCTCCATACTACCTGCCCCTCCACCTATCTTTGTATCATCGGCAAACTTAGCCAGAATGCCCCCAGGGGTGGGTTTGCTGAAAACACTGCCTGAGACTGTGATGGGCGGAGGTTCAATCAGGGCTTCCAAGAGAGGATTGGCCGATAGAGAAGAATGTTCAGAGTGAAGGGGATAAGGCAAGGGGCTGGGACTCATTCAGAGAGCCAGTACAGACACAGGGGACTGAATGGCCTCCTTCTGTGCTGGAGAAATTCGGTGAATCCATGATCACTGACCTGGGACTGAGACTCCGACCTCAAACCCTGTCCATCAGCAGGACTTCTTAACTTCCACCTCAACCACCTGCCTCAGTTCATCGACTCCAGAAGCCCTCATCTAGGCCAGGCCATTTCCCCTGGCTGGAGAGGATGGGACACAGGGCACAGCCTCAGGAACCGGGACCAACCGTGTTGCACTGAATGAGGCAAGGTTTCTTCACTTTCTTCCAGAGAGTAGTGGATGTCCGTCATTGAGAATGTTCCAGATAATCGCTAGATTTCTGTGGACTCGCGTAATCACGTATTCGAGGAATAGTGGGCAAAGTGGAGTGGAAGTACTAGATCAGCCATGTTCTTACTTTGAAGGCGGCACAGTAGCACAGTGGTTAACACAGTTGCTTCACAGCTCCAGGGTCCCAGGTTCGATTCCCGGCTTTGGTCACTGTCTGTGCGGAGTCTGCGCATTCTCCCCGTGTGTGCGTGGGTTTCCTCCGGGTGCTCCGGTTTCCTCCCACAGTCCAAAGATGTGCAGGTTGGGTGGATTGGCCATGATAAATTGTCCTTAGTGTCCAAAAAGGTGAGGTGGGGTTACTGGGTTACAAGGATAGGGTCAAGACGTGGGCTTAAGTAGGGTGCTCTTTCCAAGGGCTGGGGCAGACTTGATGGGCCGAACGGCCGCCTTCTGCACCGTAAATTCCATGATTATTGTTCTTATATAAAATTATATATTCCTGAAATACCTACTCTGGGAGTGTTTGATGGGGACAGTGTAGAGGGAGCTTTACTCTGTATCTAACCCTGTGCTGTACCTGTCCTGGGAGTGTTTGATGGGACAGTGTAGAGGGAGATTTCCTCTGTATCTAACCCTGTGCTGTACCTGTCCTGGGAGGGTTTGATGGGACAGTGTAGAGGTAGCTTTGCTCTGTATCTAACCCCGTGCTGTACCTGTCATGGGAGGGTTTGATGGGACAGTGTAGAGGGAGCTTTGCTCTGTATCTAACCCCGTGCTGTACCTGTCATGGGAGTGTTTGATGGGACAGTGTAGGGGGAGCTTTACTCTGTATCTAACCCCGTGCTGTACCTGTCCTGGGAGTGTTTGATTGGACAGTGTAGGGGGAGCTTTACTCTGTATCTAACCCCGTGCTGTACCTGTCCTGGGAGTGTTTGATGGGACAGTGTAGAGGGAGCTTTACTCTGTATCTAACCCTGTGCTGTACCTGTCCTGAGAGGGTTTGATGGGACAGTGTAGAGGGAGCTTTGCTCTGTATCTAACCCCGTGCTGTACCTGTCCTGGGAGTGTTTGATTGGACAGTGTAGGGGGAGCTTTACTCTGTATCTAACCCCGTGCTGTACCTGTCCTGGGAGTGTTTGATGGGACAGTGTAGAGGGAGCTTTACTCTGTATCTAACCCTGTGCTGTACCTGTCCTGGGAGTGTTTGATGGGGACAGTGTAGGGGGAGCTTTACTCTGTATCTAACCCCGTGCTGTACCTGTCCTGGGAGTGTTTGATGGGGACAGTGTAGGGGAGCTTTACTCTGTATCTAACCCTGTGCTGTACCTGTCCTGGGAGTGTTTGATGGGGACAGTGTAGGGGGAGCTTTACTCCATATCTAACCCCAAAGAAACACAGAAAATAGTGGCTGGAGTAAACCGTTTGGCCATGGGAGCCATTTAATATGACCATAGCTGGTCCTCTATCTCAACACCACACTCCCGCACCCTTCCCATACCACTTGACACCATTAGAATCTAGAAATGTATCTGTTTCCTTCTTAAATACATTCAGTGATATGGGGCGAGATTCTCCGACCCCCCGCCGGGTCGGAGAATCGCCGGGGGCTGGCGTGAATCCCGCCCCCGCCGGTTGCCAAATTCTCCGGCACCGGATATTCAGCGGGGTGGGAATCGCGCCGCGCCGGTTGGCGGGGCCCCCCCCGCGATTCTCCGGCCCTGATGGGCCGAAGTCCCGCTGCTAAAATGCCTGTCCCGCCGGCGTAGATTAAACCACCTACCTTACCGGCGGGTCAAGGCGGCGCGGGCGGGCTCCGGGGTCCTGGGGGGGGGCGCGGGGCGATCTGGCCCCGGGGGGTGCCCCCACGGTGGCCTGGCCCACGATCGGGGCCCACCGATCCACGGGTGGGCCTGTGCCGTGGGGGCACTCTTTTCCTTCCGCCTTCGCCACGGTCTCCACCATGGCGGAGGCAGAAGAGACGCCCTCCACTGCGCATGCGCGGGAATGCCGTCAGTGGCCGCAACGCTCCCGCGCATGCGCCGCCCGGAGATGTCATTTCCGTGCCAGCTGGCGGGACACCAAAGGCCTTTTCCGCCAGCTGGTGGGGCGGAAATTCGTCCGGCGCGGGCCTAGCCCCTTAAGGTTGGGGCTCGGCCCCCCAAGATGCGGAGCATTCCGCACCTTTGGGGCTGTGCGATGCCCGACTGATTTGCGCCGTTTTGGGCGCCAGTCGGCGGACATCGCACCATTTCCGGAGAATTTCGCCCATGGTCTCCACAGCCTTCTGTGGTCGTGAATTTCACAGGCTCACCACCCTCTGAGTGAAGGAATTTCTCCTCATCGCGGTCCTAAATGGTCCACCCCGTATCCTGAGACTGTGACCCCGGGTTCCAGACCCTCCCCCCAGCCAGAGGAACAATCCCCCTGCATCCAGTCTCTCTGGTCCAGAAATGTATACGTTTCAATGGGATCCCCTCTCACTCTTCTAAACTCCTGTAAATACAGGCCTGGGCGACACAATCTCTCCTCATATGACAATCCTCCCATCCGAGGAATCAGTCTGGTGAACATTCGCTGCACTCCCTCTCTGGGATGGATATCCCTTCTTAGCAAGGAGACCAATACTGCACACAATACTCCAGGTGTGGTCTCACCAAGGCCCTGTACAGAAACAGCAAGATACCCTTGTTCCTGCACCGAGTCCTCTTGCAATGAAGGTCAACATACCAATTGGCTTTTAACAGCTTGCTTCACCTGCATGCTTGCTTTCGGTGTTTGGTGAACAAGGACACCCAGGTCTCTTTGTACACCAACACATTTCCCAATCTATCGCCATTTAAATCCTACTCTGCCATCCTGTTTCTCGGAAAACTTCACATTTACCCACATTATACTGTATCTGCCTGGCAGCACAGTGGGTAGCACCGTGGTTTCACAGCGCCAGGGTCCCAGGTGCGATTCTCGGTTTGGGTCACTGTCTGTGCGGAGTCTGCACGTTCTCCCCGTGTCTGCGTGGGTTTCCTCCCACAAAGTCCCGTAATTTGTAGGTAATTTGGCCATTCTGAATTCTCCCTCTGTGTACCCAAACAGGCGCCGGAATGTGGCGACTGGGGGCTTTTCACAGTAACTTCATTGCAGTGTTAATGTAAGCCTACTTGTGACAATAAAGATTATGATTATTATTATCTGCCCACTCACTCAACTTGTCGAAATTGCCTTGAAGGGTCTTAATATCCTCCTCACATTCCCACCAAGTTTCGTGTCATCAGCAAAATTAGAAATATTACATTTGGTTCCCTCATCCATAATGTACACAGCTGGGGGCCCAAGCACTGGTCACTGCGAGACCCTAATAGTCACTACCTGCCACTTCAAAAAAGACCCATGTATTCATACTCTGGTTCCTGTCTGAAAACCAATTCTCGCTCCAGGCCAATGCTACCCCCAGTCCCATGTGCTTTAATTTTGCACACTAACCTCTTATGTGGGCATTCAGCTAAAGCATTCTGAAAATACAAATGCACAACATCCTCTTATCTATTCTACTAGCTGCATCCTCAAAAAACTCCAGTAGGATTATTGAACATTATTCCCATTCAAAACGTTGTGTAATCCCTTTCAGATTTTCTAAGTGTCCTCTTATCACACCCCTTATCATAGACTTGAGCATTTTCGCTAATACTGTTAGAATAACTACTCTGAGGGCAGCATGGTGGCGCGGTGGTTAGCACTGCTGTCTCATGGCACCGGGGGCCCAGGTTCGATCCCGGCTCTGGGTCACTGTCCGTGTGGAGTTTGCACATTCTCCCCGTGTTTGCGTGGATTCCCCCCCCACAACCCAAAGATGTGCAGGGTAGGTGGATTGACCACACTAAATTGCCCCCGAATTGGAAAAAATGAATTGGGTACTCTAAATTTATAAAGAAAAAAAAAGAATAACAGGTCTGTAATTCCGTATTTTGTCTCCCTTTTTTAAAATACTGGGATTATATTTGCCACCCTGCACTCTGTCGGGAATCTGTTCCAGAATCTACAGAATTTTGGAAGGTGACAATACATCCAGTGTTACCATGGTCATCTATTAGAGCAGTAGGTACTCTGTATCGAACCCCGTGCTGTACCTGCCCTGGGCGTGTTTGATGGGGACAGTGTAGAGGGAGCTTTACTCTGTATCTAACCCTGTGCTGTACCTGCCCTGGGAGTGTTTGATGGGGACAGTGTAGAGGGATCTTTACTCTGTATCTAACCCCGTGCTGTACCTGGCCTGGGAGTGTTTGATGGGACAGTGTAGAGGGAGCTTTACTCTGTATCTAACCCTGTGCTGTACCTGCCCTGGGCGTGTTTGATGGGGACAGTGTAGAGGGAGCTTTACTCTGTATCTAACCCTGTGCTGTACCTGCCCTGGGCGTGTTTGATGGGGACAGTGTAGAGGGATCTTTACTCTGTATCTAACCCCGTGCTGTACCTGCCCTGGGCGTGTTTGATGGGGACAGTGTAGAGGGAGCTTTACTCTGTATCTAACCCTGTGCTGTACCTGTCCCGGGAGTGTTTGATGGGACAGTGTAGAGAGAGCTTTACTCTGTATCTAACCCTGTGCTGTACCTGTCCTGGGTGTGTTTGATGGGGACAGTGTAGAGGGAGCTTTATTCTGTATCTAACCCCCTGCTGTACCTATCCTGGGAGTGTTTGATGGGGACAGTGTAGAGGGAGCTTTTCTCTGTATCTAACCCCGTGCTGTACCTGTCCTGGGAGTGTTTGATGGGGACAGTGTAGTGGGAGCTTTACTCTGTATCTAACTCTCTGCTGCACCTGTCCTGGGAGTGTTTAATGGGACAGTGTAGAGAGAGCTTTACTCTGTATCTAACCCTGCGCTGTACCTGTCCTAGGAGTGTTTGAGGGGGACAGTGTAGAGGGAGCTTTACTCTGTATCTAACTCTGTGCTGTACCTGTCCTAGGAGTGTTTGATGGGGACAGTGTAGAGGGAGCTTTACTCTGTATCTAGCCCCGTGCTGTACCTGTCCTGGGAGTGTTTGACGGGGACAGTGCAGAAGGAGCTTTACTCTGTATCTAACCCCATGCTGAATATGGACTGGGAGTGTTTGATGGGGACAGTGCAGTGGGAGATACACTCTGTATCTAACCCCGTGCTGTACCTGTCCTGGGAGCGTTTGATGGGACAGTGTAGAGGGAGCTGTACTCTGTATCTAACCCCATGCTGTACCTGTCCTGGGAGTGTTTGATGGGACAGTGTAGAGAGAGCTTTACTCTGTATCTAGCCCCGTGCTGTACCTGTCCTGGGAGTGTTTGATGGGGACAGTGTAGAGGGAGCTTTACTCTGTTTCCTCCCCTGTGTTGTACCTGTCCTGGGAGTGTTTGATGGGTAGGGAGCTTTACTCTGTATCTAACCTCGTGCTGTACCTGTCCTGGGAGTGTTTGACGGGGATGGTGTAGAGGGAGCTTTACTCTGTATCTAACCTCGTGCTGTACCTGTCCTGGGAGTGTTTGACGGGGACGGTGTAGAGGGAGCTTTACTCTGTATCTAACCCTGTGCTGTACCTGTCCTGGGAGTGTTTGATGGGGACGGTGTAGAGGGAGCTTTACTCTGTATCCAACCCCGTGCTGTACCTGTCCTGGGAGTGTTTGATGGGGACAGTGTAGAGGGAGCTTTAGTCTGTATCTAACCCCATGCTGAATATGGACTGGGAGTGTTTGATGGGGACAGTGCAGTGGGAGATACACTCTATATCTAACCCCGTGCTGTACCTGTCCTGGGAGTGTTTGATGGGACAGTGTAGAGGGAGCTGTACTCTGTATCTAACCCCATGCTGTACCTGTCCTGGGAGTGTTTGATGGGACAGTGTAGAGAGAGCTTTACTCTGTATCTAGCCCCGTGCTGTACCTGTCCTGGGAGTGTTTGATGGGGACAGTGTAGAGGGAGCTTTACTCTGTTTCCTCCCCTGTATTGTACCTGTCCTGGGAGTGTTTGATGGGTAGGGAGCTTTACTCTGTATCTAACCTCGTGCTGTACCTGTCCTGGGAGTGTTTGACGGGGACGGTGTAGAGGGAGCTTTACTCTGTATCTAACCTCGTGCTGTGCCTGTCCTGGGAGTGTTTGACGGGGACGGTGTAGAGGGAGCTTTACTCTGTATCTAACCCTGTGCTGTACCTGTCCTGGGAGTGTTTGATGGGGACGGTGTAGAGGGAGCTTTACTCTGTATCCAACCCCGTGCTGTACCTGTCCTGGGAGTGTTTGATGGGGACAGTGTAGAGGGAGCTTTAGTCTGTATCTAACCCCGTGCTGTACCTGTCCTGGGAGTGTTTGATGGGGACAGTGTAGAGGGAGCTTTACTCTGTATCTAACCCCATGCTGTACCTGTCCTGAGAGTGTTTGATGGGGACAGTGTAGGGGACACTTTACGCTGTCTCAAAGATAATGAGCAGGTTAATTGTCTTCTAAGGGAAGTCTGTTGTCTTTGAATGGTGCGGAGGAGCGAGGCAGTAAGAGAGTTAAACCTATTGCATAGATGTGTGTGAAGTGAGGCAGATTGAGTGAGACCGGTTATAAAGCTGTGATTGACAACCCCTGGACGTGCGCGCATCGATTTGTGCCCTGGAGATGCTGAGTGCAGTCAGAGTAGCATCTCTCTGTCTCTCACTGTCACAACCCCCTTCCCCCTGCTTCTGGGACTGGGAAATTGCTGGAGACTTGTTCAGCCCATGTGTGTTTGTCTGCGTATGCGCGTGTGTATATGTGGGTCTGTGTGTGTCTGTATGTGTGTGTGTATATGTGTGTCTGTATGTGTGTGTGTATGTCTGTGTGTCTCTGTGCAATTGTGTCTTTGTGTGTGTCTGTATGTGTGTTTGTCTGTATGTATGTGTGTGTGTATGTATATGTGTGTCTGTGTGCGTGTGTATGTATATGTGTGTCTGTGTGCGTGTGTGTATCTGTATGTGTGTGGCTGTGCTGTATGTGTCTGTGTGTATGTGTCTGTGTGTGTATATGTGTGTCTGTATGTGTGTGTGTCTGTGTCTGTCTGTCTGTGTATGTGTGTGTGTCTGTGCATCTATATCTGTATGTCTGTGTGTGTGTGTCTGTGTACGTCTGTATGTGTGTATCTGTCTGTATATGCGTCTGTGTATGTGTCTGTGGCTACATGTGTGTGTGTGTCTGTATGTGTGTGTATGTGTGTGTGTCTGTATGTGTGTCTCTGTGCGTCTGTATGTGTATGTCTGTGTGTGTGTCTGTGGCTGTATGTGTGTCTGTATGTGTGTCTGTGTGCGTCTGTATGTGTATGTGTATGGGTGTGTGTCTGTGTGTGTCTGTCTGAGCAGGAGTGAAGCTGGGACTGCTCCCCTGCACACACAAACCTATCAACCAGAACATTTCAATCACTTGCACATGCAGGCTGACATGAGGGTAATTGAAAGCTCACACCTTCGCTGGGAGATTGAAAATCTATTGAGCCGCTGGGTAACCGAGTCATGGTGGGATGTAATCATCGCGGCAACTCGCTATATCGGTTACCACGGGAACATCCCGGCAATTTCTCTTTTTTGATCTCAAAAAGTGTCATTAAGTACAAGCTCCAACTGGCATTTTCATTGAAGATTCTGCCCGTCTCTCCTATCATTCATTCTCCCCCTGCTCCCTCTCCACCTTTGTCCTTTTGTTAGCAAAACAAACTCCCCTCCCCCCAAAACCATCCCCCCCCAAAAGAATTCCACCCCCCAAAAGCATCCACTCCCCCCAAAAACATCCCCTCCCCCAAAACCATCCCAGCCCCCCCCTAAAAAAACATCCCCTCCCCAAAAACATCCCCTCCCCAAAAACATCCTCTCTCCTCAAAAACATCCTCTCTCCTCAAAAACATCCCAGCCCCCCTCCTAAAAATCACCCCCACCCCAAGAAACATACCCTCACTCCAGAAACATCCTTTTTCACCCCCAATAACATTCCCTCACTCCGAAGGGTCCTAGCTTAATCCCTGGGAATGCGGACAATGTTTGACCTTGGATAGGACTGGCTGTCTGTGGGGTCTTGCTGTGCAGAAATTGTCTGTTGGGTTTCCCGCATTATTTTCTTTTATATCATTTACGGAATGTGGGCGTTGCTGACAGGACGTAGTATTTATTGCCCATCACTGATTGCCCTTGCAAAGGTGGCGATGAGCTGTCTTCTTGAACCGCTGCAGTATGTGAGGTGTAGGTACACCTACAGTGCTGCTAGGGAGGGTGCCATGATTTTGACCCAGCGACAGTGAATGAACCCTAGATCAAAATCCTCAAACTCCCTCCCAAAGAACCCCGAGGGTGTATGACCTATAGCTGAGTTAGAACATAGAACATTACAGCGCAGTACAGGCCCTTCGGCCCTCGATGTTGCGTCGACCTGTGAAACCACTCTAAAGCCCATCTACACTATTCATCGTCCATATGTCTATCCAATGACCATTTGAATACCCTTAGTGTTGGCGAGTCCACTACTGTTGCAGACAGGGCATTTCACGCCCTTCCTACTCTCTGAGTAAAGAACCTACCTCTGACATCTGTCCTATATCTATCTCCCCTCAATTTAAAGCTATGTCCCCTCGTGCTAGACATCACCATCCACGGAAAAAGGCTCTCACTGTCCACCCTATCCAATCCTCTGATCATCTTGTATGCCTCAATTAAGTCACCTCTTAACCTTCTTCTCTCTAACGAAAACAGCCTCACGTCCCTCAGCCTTTCCTCATAAGATCTTCCCTCCATACCAGGCAACATTCTGGTAAATCTCCTCTGCACCCTTTCCAATGCTTCCACATCCTTCCTATAATGCGGCAACCAGAATTACACGCAATACTCCAAATGCGGCCGCACCAGAGTTTTGTACAGCTGCAACATGACCTCATGGCTCCGAAACTCAATCCCTCTACCAATAAAAGCTAACGCACCGTACGCCTTCTTCACAACCCTCTCAACCTGAGTGGCACTCTCACCACCGAGTCAACAAACGGCAGACATTGGGGGGGTGGGGGTGGAGGCTGGTGAACAGATTAGCTGGTAACATCATTGTTATAGGTGAGAGCTTGCTGGGTGCAAGTTTATGCTCACATTTCCTACTTTACAACAGCAGCAACACCTCGAAAAAGTACTGTGTGGTTGTAACGTGCTTTGTGACGTATGGCACGAAGGTGGTGAATGGTGCTATATAAACGCAACTCTTTCTTTGATCGGGTACTCTGACACAATCAACACAAACGCACCCCACCAGCCCCATGCCAGTGGCAGTGGGAAGACAGTGAGCTCCAGAGGGTATGAACCAGTGTGGGCTGAGGAAGGAAAGATTCTGGGCAAGATCGAACGGTCACACTGTGCCCGAAAAGCAGCCTGGCCCATAGAAGCCGGGAGACCCCATTCCCGGGTTATACCTGGCTCGCAACGCCATTTCAAAATGGCGCCCAATCTCTTGCGATGCTGAGGAATTCCGGCGGTCAGAGCTCCTAAGTGTAGAGAATGGGGCTATGTGCGGCCTCGGCCGCGCGTTCCTCGCTGAGGCCCCTTACACGAATAGCGTTTCTATAGCTCGCGATGCAAGCTCCAGGAAACACACAGCTAAACGCATTCGCTATGGAGCATTGTTCCCTTTTAGGTAAATTGCGCCCCCTATGGGCACGATTCTCCGAGCCCCGCACCGGGCCGTAGAATCGCCGCAACCGCACCACGATGCCCCGACGCCGGTGCGCTATTCTCCGAGGTGCAGGCCTCTCCCCCCCCCCCCCCCCCCCCGGGGCCTACCTCCTGGTGCGGCCGGCCCCTGAACACCGACCCCATGTTGGGTCGGGGCCGGTGCGCGTAAGACGTTCCCCGCGCATGCGCAGGATGGCGCGGCGCCCATTTGGTGCCGCGTAATGAGGCTGGGGCAGCGTGAACCGCTCCAGCGCCGTGCTGGCCCCCTCTGGGGGCCAGAATAGCTCGCGCCCGGGCCCTGTTCACGCCGTCGTGAAACATGACGGCGTTCACGACGGCGCGAACACTTGGCCTCAATATCGGAGAATCGCGCCCCCTTTGTCTGGAGTAACAGGTACTAGATCCAAACTGTGAGGTCAGCCTTCATTCTGGACACTGAATGGACGGCGAAGGTCAGGTGAGAGTGACAGCGCTCAGCATGAGGACCACATTTCTGTAATCCAAGGGCCTTAGCAAAACGGGATTTGATGGAAATTAACACAAAGGAAGATGGTTGTGGTGGTTGGAGGTCAGTCACCCCAGTCCCCGGACGTCACGGCAGGAGTTCCTCAGGGCAGTGCCCTGGGCCCAACCATCTTCAGCTGTTTCATCAATGACTTTCCTCCGAACATAAGGTCAGAAGTGGGGATGTTCGCTGACGACTGCACAATGTTCAGCACCATTTGCGACTCTTCAAGCACTGAAGCAGTCCACTTGAAAATGAACCGTAGAATTACCTTAGAATTTACAGTTCAGAAGGAGGTCATTCGGCCCATCGAGTGTGCACCGGCTCTTGGAAAGAGACCCTACTTAAGCCCTCACCTCCACCCTATCTCCGTAACCAAGTAACCCCATCTAATCCTTTTGGACACTAAGGGCAATTTAGCATGGCCAATCCACCTAACATGCACATCTTTGGACTGTGGGAGGAAACCGGAGCACCCGGAGGAAACCCACGCAGACACGGGGAGGATGTGCAGACTCCGCACAGACAGTGGCCCAGCGGGGATTCGAACCTGGGACCTTGGAGCTGTGAAGCAACTGTGCTAACCACTGCGCTATCGTGTTGCCCCTAAATGCAGCAAGACCTGGACAACATCCCGGCGTGGGATGACAAGTGGCAAGTTAAATTCACACCACCCAAGTTCCACGCAACGACCATGCCAATCAAGAGAGAATCTCGCTGTTATAACCTATTTCAAAGCCACAGGAAAGGGCCGATTGGTTCATAGGAACATAGGAATTAGGAGCAGAACATGGCTGATCTTAGGGCAGCACGGTGGCTCCGGGGCCCCAGGTTCGATCCCGGCTCTGGGTCACTGTCCGTGTGGAGTTTGCACATTCTCCCCGTGTTTGCGTGGGTTTTGCCCCCACCACCCAAAGATGTGCAGGGTAGGTGAATTGGCCACGCTAAATTGCCCCTTAATTGGAAAAAATGAATTGGGTACTCTAAATTTATTTTTAAAAAGAACATGGCGGATCTCTTCCTGGCCTCAGATCCACCTCCCACCTATTGCCCATATCCCTTTAACCCATTTGTTATCAGAAATGTATCTATCTCTCTCTTGAAACCATTTAATGACTCAGATTGCACCGCACTATGGGGTAGCGGGTTCCACAAATTCATCACCCTCTGTGAGCAGTTCCTCCTCATCTCTGTTCCAAATCTACCGCCTCTCAACCCATATCGGTGGCCCCTTATTCTAGATTGCCCCACAAGGGGGAACATTTGGTCTAGATTTACTCTACCAATCCCTTTTAGCATTTTATACACCTCGATCAGATCCCCTCTCATCCTTCTAAACTCCAGCGCGTGCCAATCCAAACTGTTTAATCCCTCCTCCTACGTCAACCCTTTCATCGCTGGAATCCCCGCAGAAGGGGCGGACATAAAAACCCCGGTCCGGGTGTGGGCCGATTGGGGTGTCCCTTCAGGGAGTGGTATGGAGTTTTCATTCAACGTTTAAATAAACCTGTCTATCCTTTACGTTCCCGCGTGGTCGTTTCTTTGGGTCCAACGCTCACCGTCCCTCGACATTCAATATCATCGCCATCACTGAATCCCCCCACTATCAACATCCTGGGGGGGGGGGAGATCACTATTGATCAGAAACTGAACTGGACTAGTCATATAAATATGGTAGCTACCAGGGCAGGTCAAAGGCTAGGAATCCTGCAGCAAGTAACTCAGCTCCCGACTCCTGGAAGCGTGTTCCCACGATCAAGACAGGAGTGTGATGGAATGCTCCCCACTTGCCTGGATGAGTGCAACTCCAACACTCAAGAGGCTCGACACCATCCAGGACAAAGCAGCCCCGCTTGACTGATATCCCACCCACCACCTTCAATATCCCTCCACCGCCGACACCAAGATGCACCAAGGCTCCTTTGG
Organism: Scyliorhinus torazame; assembly: GCF_047496885.1. NCBI lineage: Eukaryota > Metazoa > Chordata > Chondrichthyes > Carcharhiniformes > Scyliorhinidae > Scyliorhinus > Scyliorhinus torazame. Next base: position 189,620,556 of record NC_092720.1, read on the forward strand.
CAGCACCTTCCAACCCCATGACCTCTACCATCTAGAAGGTCAAGGGGGCAGCAGATACCTGGTTCCCCTCCAAGTCACTCAACGGCCTGACTTGGAAATATATCACCATTCCTTCACTGGCGTTGGGTCAAGATTCGGGAACATCCTCCCTAACAGCACAGTGGGAGCACCTACGCCGCAGGAACTGTGACGGTTCAAGATGACAGCTCAGCACCACCTTCCCAAGGGGCCATTAGGGGGCAGGTGACAAACACTGGCCTAGCAAGTGACACATCCCAGAAAATCTGCGCCTGGACCCAGCCGTATCTTTCTTGGAAGCTCTCCCATCAGGAGAAGCAAACTTACATTTGTATAGTGCCTTTTGTGACCTTGGGGTGGTCCAAAGCATTTTATAGGCAATGAATTAATTTTGAAAAGTGCAGTCCCTGTTGTCGAGCAGAAGAACGGCGCTTCCTTCTCCCCCCCAACAATCTGTTCAGGCAATTGTAACAGTCTGTACGATGCCACAGAGACACACAGAATGGATCCTCCTTGCAATTCTCGGCTGACTGAAGTGAAATCCATCATTCTTTCCGGAGCTGAGCTCCATCCTGTGAGGAGGATGGGGAGAGACACTTTCCTGAATAAATTCGCTGCAGTTTTTAATGAGCAACAATGAGACTGAACTTCAAACAGTCGCTAATTCACCAGGGGCTAAATCCTCCTCCCTGTCAATCGGTTAGCATGGTTTCTGCCACGCGGGACTCTGAGCTTTACCAAAATGTGGAAAATATTTTTGCTGGAAGTAACATGCAAAATAATTGCTTCGCTCGAGTATGTGCATATACTGAGAGCCATACATGGGCGCAGGCACAAACGCACGCCTGCACACACATTCACACAGGAGCTCACACACGCAAATGCATGCAAGCACACACATCCACACAGACGCACACACAAAGACATGCCTGCATACACAAAGATGTCCTGCGCACACATTCACACAGATGCACACACACACACAAAGACATGCCTGCGCACACATTCACAGACGCACACACAAAGACATGCCTGCACACACATTCACACAGATGCACACACACACACAAAGACATGCCTGCACACACATTCACACAGATGCACACACACACACAAAGACATGCCTGCACACACATTCACACAGATGCACACACACACACAAAGACATGCCTGCACACACATTCACAGGCGCACACACAAAGACATGCCTGCACACACATTCACAGACGCACACACAAAGACATGCCTGCACACACATTCACAGACGCACACACAAAGACATGCCTGCACACACATTCACAGACGCACACACAAAGACATGCCTGCACACACATTCACAGACGCACACACAAAGACATGCCTGCACACACATTCACAGACGCACACACAAAGACATGCCTGCACATACATTCACAGACACACACACAAAGACTTGCCTGCACACACATTCACAGATGCACACACAAAACATGCCTGCACACACATTCACACAGATGCACACACACACAAAGACATGCCTGCACACACATTCACAGACGCACACACAAAGACATGCCTGCACACACATTCACAGACGCACACACAAAGACATGCCTAAACATACATTCACAGACGCACACACAAAGACTTGCCTGCACACACATTCACAGATGCACACACAAAGACATGCCTGCACACACATTCACACAGATGCACACACACACACAAAGACATGCCTGCACACACATTCACAGATGCACACACACACACAAAGACATGCCTGCACACACATTCACAGACGCACACACAAAGACATGCCTGCACACACATTCACAGACGCACACACAAAGACATGCCTGCACACACATTCACAGACGCACACACAAAGACATGCCTGCACACACATTCACAGACGCACACACAAAGACATGCCTGCACACACATTCACAGACGCACACACAAAGACATGCCTGCGCACACATTCACAGACGCACACACAAAGACATGCCTGCGCACACATTCACAGACGCACACACAAAGACATGCCTGCACACACATTCACACAGATGCACACACACACACAAAGACATGCCTGCACACACATTCACAGACGCACACACACACACAAAGACATGCCTGCACACACATTCACAGACGCACACACAAAGACATGCCTGCACACACATTCACAGACGCACACACAAAGACATGCCTGCACACACATTCACAGACGCACACACAAAGACATGCCTGCACACACATTCACAGACGCACACACAAAGACATGCCTGCACACACATTCACAGACGCACACACAAAGACATGCCTGCGCACACATTCACAGACGCACACACAAAGACATGCCTGCGCACACATTCACAGACGCACACACAAAGACATGCCTGCACACACATTCACAGACGCACACACAAAGACATGCCTGCACACACATTCACAGACGCACACACAAAGACATGCCTGCGCACACATTCACAGACGCACACACAAAGACATGCCTGCGCACACATTCACAGACGCATACACAAAGACATGCCTGCACACACATTCACAGACGCACACACAAAGACATGCCTGCGCACACATTCACAGACGCACACACAAAGACATGCCTGCGCACACATTCACAGACGCACACACAAAGACATGCCTGCACACACATTCACAGACGCACACACAAAGACATGCCTGCACGCACATTCACAGACGCACACACAAAGACATGCCTGCACACACATTCACACAGATGCACACAAAGACATGCCTGCACGCACATTCACAGGCGCACACACAAAGACATGCCTGCACACACATTCACAGACGCACACACAAAGACATGCCTGCACACACATTCACAGGCGCACACACAAAGACATGCCTGCGCACACATTCACAGACGCACACACAAAGACATGCCTGCACACACATTCACAGACGCACACACAAAGACATGCCTGCACACACATTCACAGACGCACACACAAAGACATGCCTGCGCACACATTCACAGACGCACACACAAAGACATGCCTGCGCACACATTCACAGGGGCTGGTTTAGCACACTCGGCTAAATCGCTGGCTTTTAAGGCAGGCCAGCAGCACGGTTCGATTCCCGTACCAGCCTCCCCGAACAGGTGCCGGAATGTGGCGACTAGGGGCTTTTCACAGTAACTTCATTGAAGCCTACTTGTGACAATAAGCGATTTTCATTTTCACACAGAAGCACACACACACCAAGACATGCCTGCACACACATTCATACACATACAAACACATTCACATACATTCACAAACACAAATATACCGTGCTATACATAGGTACTCCCCCCCCCACACAAGTGTATCGATGTAGGTATACAGATCTATACAGTGTCATACATAGATTTGTTTTTAAATTTAGACGATCCAATTATTTTTCCCAATCAAGGGGCAATCTTTTTTTCAAATTCACTTGACGGGATGTGGTTAGGTCAGCATTTATTGCCCGTCCCTAGTTGCCCTTCAGAAGGTGGAGGTGAGTTGTCTTCTTGAACCGCTGCAGTCCTTGAGGTGTAGGTACACCCACTGTGCTGTTAGGGAGGGAGTTCCAGGACGTTGCCCCAGCCACAGTGAAGGAACGGCGATATATTTCCAAGTCGGGTGGTGAATGGCTTGGAGGGGAACCTCCAGGTGGTGGGGTTCCCGGGTATCTGCTGCTCTTGTCCTTCTAGATGGTCGTGGTCGTGGGTTTGGAAGGTGTTGTCTGAGAATCCTTGGTGAGTTTACTGCAGTGCATCTTGTAGATGGTACACACGGCTGCCACTGTGCGTCGGTGGTGGGGGTTTTGAATGTGGAAGGGGGAGCAAGCAAGCGGGCTGCTTTGTCCTGGATGGTGTTCAGCTTCATGAGTGCTGTCGGAGCTGCACTCATCCATGCTGAATGGGGAGTATTCCATTACACGCCTGACGTGTGCCTTGTAAGATGGTGGACAGGCTTTTAGCGTGTCCAATTCACCTACCCTGCACATCTTTAAAAAAAATTAATTTAGAGTACCCAATTCATTTTTTCTAATTAAGGGGCAATTTAGCGAGGCCAATCCACCTAACCTGCACATCTTTGGGTTGTGGATGCGAAACCCATGCAGACACGGGGAGAATGTGCAAACTCCACACTGAGCCGGGATCAAACCTGGGTCCTTGGCGTCGTGAGGCAGCAGTGCTAACCACTGCACCACTGTGCCGCCCCAGTGTCATACATTGATACACTATCATGCACTGTTAAACACACAAATACATACTCACACACATATGCACACTATGGATCCGCAGACTGTGTTATACATACATACACAAAACATACTCACACACTTTTACATATATGCCTGTGCACATACACTTTCACACACATACGTGCATGCATGCGCACACACTTATGCACACACACACGTGTAACACAGAAAGAATAGACCATTAAGTCTCTCAAATCTGTTCTGAAATTCAATTAAGAGCGTGGCTTAACTTCATCTACAGTTACCCATCTCCCTTCACACCTTTCCCGAAGAAACCTGTGGCATTCGCAGACACACAGGTGCACACAACCAGACACCAGCATTGACAGGCAGTCTCCAGGTTTGTAATCTCCAGATAGTTGCTGTTGAACGACACACAGGGAGTAACATCATAGAGCCTTGAATAGCCTTGGTTATTTCCCATAGACTCTCAACAGCTTTGTTGATCAGAAGTTGTCATTGTTGCAGACAGGGGACAACGAGCAGTAACAAAAATGGTTCAAAAATCATCCAATTGGGCAAGGAAGGGCCCCGGCAAAGCACTAGGTGCTGAGAAATTGTCTTGTCCAACTTTCTGCTCAACGTTTTCACACTGCAAGGCGTGAAGTGGGCATTGAACCGGTGCCATTGGGCACCATCTTCAATCGTCCATTCTAAAGGAAAGGTCCTTGATATGTTAAAGAATGGGTCACCCGGTGCAGTTTGATCAATAGATCTGAACATCACCCGTCTTGGGGGGGTAACCCTTTTCTAAATGTATTACTTCCTGGGTGATGCGCGATCAATTACACTCAAGACAAAGTGATTTCATAACTGAAGGCTTTAATCGACTAGAACCTGTTCCCCAGCAGCTTCGGTACAGAAAGTGAAGGCTGCTGGGAAGGCACCATCTCTTATACTCCGCCTATCAGGGCGGAGCTACGTAACAACAGCCAATGGTAGACTCCTGGGTCTAACCAATGGTCATCAGCCTCTTAGGTACCGCAATACCAGGTACTACCACACTGGGGATGTGAGTGACACCAGCAATGCCAGCATTTGTTGACCATCCCTAATTGCCCTTGGACTGAGTGGTCGCTGGGGCCATTTCAGAGAGGCACTGTAGGAGACAGCCACTTTATTGTGGGTCTGGGGGCCACACGTAGGCCAAACCAGGTAAGGGTGGCAGGTTTTCTTTCTGAAAGGGGACATGAATGAACCAGACGTTAATCAACAACAGCCGATGGTCGTTTCCTTGTCACTATTTTCTGAAACTGGTTTCCAATTCCAGGGCTTTTTGTCAATTACATTTAAATTCCACCAGCTGCCGATGGTGAGATTTGAACCCGTGCGCCCGCAGCATTGGCCTGGGCCGCTGGATTGCTAGTCCAGTGACATTACCACACATGCGTGCAGACACATCTCCCCCTGAGGAGAGGCGCGGATGAGGGCTTCGGCAGGCGACCAGCTGAGGCAGGGGCGGGGGGGGGGGGTGGGGGGGAGCTGAGCAGCATTACAGAGGGTGGAATGAGGTCAGTGATGAGGTCACAAAACCCAGCCCACCTCCAGGTTTTTTCATGAATGGAGCGATCCGTCTGGACTGTACGGCAGAACAATACTGTACCTCGGTAACGGGACAATAAATCAAATCAAAATGAATCAGAGTCAGTACTAGGGACGGGGCGGGAGAGATGGCAGCGAGGTAGAGTTGTCAGTGTTAGGCCGTAAGACCATCAGATATAGGAGCAGGAGTAGGCCATTCGGCCCATCGAGTCTGCTCCACCATTCAATCCTGGCTGATATGTTTTTCAACCCCATTCTCCTGCCTTCTCCCCGTAACTCCTAATCCCCTTATTAATCAAAAACTATCAATCTCTGTCTTAAAGTCACTCAGTGATTTGGCCTCCACAGCCTTCTGCGGCAAAGTGTTACACAGGTTCACCACCCTCTGGCTGAAGAAATTCCTCCTCATCTCTGTTTTAAAGGATCGTCCCTTTAGTCTGAGGCTGTGCCTGGGTGAGGCTCCTGTACAACGCTCCCAAAGCGAGCGTCCGAACTAACACCACCAGCTCTGAATACTTCCAGCTACGGAGAGGAACAAGACAGGGCTGACCCCTGTCCCCAATCTTGTTCGCGCTAGCGATCGAACTCCTGGCGATAGCCCTGCGGGATGCGAAAAGCTGGAAGGGAATCCGGAGAGGAGACAGAGAGCACAGAGTCTCACTCTATGCAGATGACCTGCTCCTCTATGTCTCGAAGCCACAGGAGGGACTGAAGGCAATACCGCAAATGCTGAAAGAGTTTGGAACCTTCTCGGGCTACAAACTTAACCTGGGCAAAAGCGAGGCATTCCCAGTGAACCCAAAAGGGGGAGGGTCAGAGCTGAAGGGGCTCCCGTTCAAAGCGGCCCAGAACAGATTCCGTTACCTGGGGATCCAAATAGCCAGAGACTGGACACAGATCCACAAGTGGAACCTGACCAGCCTGGTGGAGGAAGTAAGAAAAGACCTTCAAAGGTGGGGCTCACTCCCACTCTCCCTGGCGGGGAGAGTGCAGCCGATCAAGATGAACGTACTGCCAAGGTTCCTCTTCCTGTTTAGATCCATCCCGATCTTCATCCCCAGGGCCTTTTTCCAAGACATAGACAGGCTAATTATGGTGTTTGAATGGGGGGGGCAAGAACCCGAGAATTCCCAAACCGACACTGCAAAGAGGGAAAGTCAGAGGGGGCCTGGCTCTATTGAAACTACAATACTACCACTGGGCAGCAACGGCAGCAAGAGTGAGGGGATGGGTACAAGAACCCGACACAGATTGGGTACAAATGGAGGAGGCATCCTGTAAAGGAACAACCCTCCGGGCCCTGGCCACAGCAGCACTCCGATCCTCCTCAACAAGGTACACAACGAGCCCAGCGGTAGCGGCCACGCTGAGAACGTGGACCCAGTTGAGACAGCATTTCGGGATAACCAAAATGTCCCCTATGGCCCCCATCTGCAGCAATCACAGATTCCCCCCAGCCATGCTGGATACCACCTTCAAAAGATGCAGGCGGGACGGGGGCACACTGACGGTCAGGGACTTCTACGTAGGGCACAGACTGGTGACACTGGACGAACTGACGAGGAATTGGAAACTAGCAAGAGGACAGAAATTGAGACACCTCCAAATAAAACACTTCCTCCGCAAAGAGACAGTGGGGTACCCCGGGGCCCCAGAAAGCACACTACTAGAGGACCTGATAGGCACAAGCAGCAAGGAGGGCTATGTGGGAAAATATACGGACAGCTACAGGACAGAGCCCGGACTCCACTGGACGGGGCCAAACAAAAATGGGAGGACGAACTGGAGACAGAGGTAGGATGGGGACTCTGGAGTGAAGCACTGAGCAGGGTGAGCTCCACCTCCTCCTGCGCAAGGCTAAGCCTAATGCAGCTCAAAGTGGTGCACAGAGCGCACCTGACCAGAACCCCAATGAGCAGGTTCTTCCCGGAGGTGGAGGACAAATGTGAGCGGTGCCAGAGGGGCCTCGGCCAACCACACCCACATGTTCTGGGCTTGCCCCAAACTTGTTGGGTTCTGAAAGGACTGCGCAACCCCGGGGGGGAAGGGGGGGTGGAAATGGGGAAACCAGAAGAGAGGAAGGGTGCTGAAACCAATGGGGGGGGGGGATATCATAGACCGATCCAGAGGGCAGCAAAATGTACGTACAGTTCATAGAATCATAGAATGTACAGTGCAGAAGGAGGCCATTCGGCCCATCGAGTCTGCACCGGCTCTTGGAAAGAGCACCCTACCCAAAGTCAACACCGCCACCCTATCCCCATAACCCAGTAACCCCACCCAACACTAAGGGCAATTTTGGACACTAAGGGCAATTTATCATGGCCAATCCACCTAACCTGCACGTCTTTGGACTGTGGGAGGAAACCGGAGCACCCGGAGGAAACCCACGCACACACGGGGAGGACGTGCAGACTCCGCACAGACAGTGACCCAAGCCGGAATCGAACCTGGGACCCTGGAGCTGTGAAGCAATTGTGCTATCCACAATGCTACCGTGCTGCCCCTAGTTAGTCAAATGAAGGACAAAACAAACCTCTCTGTAAAATAAAACAAAGCAAGAAAAATGTAATGTATATAAGTAACAACTGTTTATAAATATGAGAAAAGCCAATCAAAAGATCTTCAAAAAAAATAAATTGCCCCTTAATTGGAAAAAATTAATTGGGAACTCTAAATTTTTTTTAAAATGAACTTGAACATCCCTATCAAATATATATATATAAAAACAGAAAATGCTGGATAAACTCAGCAGGTTTCTGCTTCTATTTCAAATTTCCAGCATCCATTGTATTTTGCTCGATGTATATATATATATATGTATGGGCTGCAGTGTTTTGAGATATCCATTGTAAAGTGCTGTATAAATATGTCTCTCCCCTCCCCCCTCCTGATCAGCTTTGATTGTGAGGGGGCGGGGCCTCTGGCTGCTGATTGACGGTTGCCCTGGCGACCTGACCCCTGACCCCGCCCAGCCATCGATTCATCTTCCCTGGCGCCCGCGCCATCCGGGTGACGGGGATCGACTGAGCGAGGCTGTGGGCGGCCATTTTGAGGAGTCGCGGCGGCGGCGGCGGCGGAAAAACAAAACCCACAAAAGAATAAAATATCCGGATTCCGAGAGAGAGAGAGAGAGAGGGAAAGAGAGAGAGAGAGAGAGAGGAGGAGGAAGGAGACGGTCCGGATCTGATTGCGTATCCGAGAGCGGCGGCGCCGCCTCCAAGGCGGACCCGCGAGAGAGAGGGTCTTAAAGGGACAGTCCAGGAGGGAGAGGCTCTTAAAGGGACCGTTCTGGATGAGCCAAGGACAGCCCAGGAGGAGGAGGAGGGACTCGTCACTGACAGTCCAGGAGGAGAGACTCCAGCAGCAATCTACTTGGGTCCATTTAAATAAAAAAGTATACGTGGAGCTTTTCAAAGCAGCAGTGAGAGGAACGACCTGTTGGGCATCTGAAACCGCTCTAACCCTTGGACCATTGACTTTGTGCCAGCTCCAGTGATTGCTCCTTGCCCTGACTTTCCACCATTTTAATTCTACAGCTGTCCAGTTTCCATTGGGGTTTTAAGAGGGGCAGGCGAGTGTCCTCTCGCCCTCCTCCGTGGGACTTTACGTACAGTGGTTGGAAGGAAGGTGGTCCCTTGCTTCTCTGAGAGCAGTGGCCGAGCATGACTGATCTGAACCGACAACTGCAGGAGTATCTGTCGCAGTCACGAGGCGGGCAGAACAGGGATGGGGGTGACAGTGAGCCACTCCTCGCTCCAGACGGCGACTCCCATGCACCCATCCGGGCGGTGTCCGGCTGGATGAGCCGAATGAATCCATTCTCCGGGCGGAACAACAAGACGGCACCGAGCCAGGGCTCCGGCCCACCGTCGGGGGGCTTCTGGTCAACGGATCCGGACCCCTGCCTGTCTGTCCTGTCCCGCCGCCAGCGGCTGACCGCTTTTGGCTTGTGCCTGGCAATGGGGCTACTGTGCTTCAGCCTGTCGGCCGTCTACGCCCCCTTCATACTGCTGAAGGCCCGCAAGTTCGCCTTGCTCTTCACATTGGGCAGCCTCTTCGTGCTGGCCGGCCTGGGTCTGCTCCGTGGGCCCTGGAACCAACTTCGCCAGCTCCTCTCCCGTGACCAGTTGCCCTTCACCGCCGCCTACCTGGGCTCCCTCTTCGCCACCTTGTACAGCGCCCTGGCGCTGCAGAGCACAGCCCTGACCGCCGTGGCTGCCACCTTCCAGCTCCTTACCTTGGCTGGCTACCTGGTCAGCTCCATTCCCGGGGGCACGACCGGTCTCCGCTTCATCGGCAGCCTCTTCACCTCAGCCTTCAAGCGCACCGTCAGCAAGACGCTGCCTGTGTGAGGGACGGGGATGGGTGGGGAGGGTGTATGGGGACGGATGGGAAAGTAGTCTGGTGGAAAAGAGAGCTGTTCCTGTTAGAAAGTGTCAGCCGTGGTTCTGTGGGCAGCACTCACTCTCTCTCTGTTTCTGAGTCATAAGATCGTAGGTTTAAGTCCCACTCCAGTCACAAAACCTGAGGCCGATGCTCCCTGTGAGCTACTGAGGGGAGCACTGTACTTCTAGAGGTGGACCGGTTCAGATAAGATGCTACACAGAGGACACCTTCACCCGCCCTCTCAGGTGGGACGTCAAAGTTTTCACCACGCCCACTGCTACTTCAGAGAAGACCTGGGAAGTCCTTTGTCTGGCTCCTGGGACCAACACTGATCCCTCGGGCATCGTGAAGGAAAACCGATCGTCTGGTCAATATTCTGTTCCTGACTGGCTTTTTATTTTGTTTTGGATCGTGCTGTGCACAACTTGCCCATTGCATTTTCCACATTCCAACAGCGACTACAACTTCCCAAGAGTTTTTTTTTTTAAGTGCTTCATTGGCCGTTCAATGCTTCGAGGCGTCTGATGATCGTGAAAGACGCTATATGAATGCAAGTCTACCCTCCTTTTGCTCAAAGGCCCTGGGTAGGGTAGAAAAGAATGGAACAGATGGGTGCCTGCCGGGACTGGACTGTGACATCCGATGAAGGTGACCTCGAGTGGGGAATGGAGGGCACAGCCTGGCAGCAAGACACCAAAATGAATGTCACGCACACGGCTGGATTTTAACCACGCGACATTGGGATTCCTGCACCTCTCGGCCTCCACTATTTGAATACAGTCAACTTGTAACTGAAACTCAAAAGCAAGGACTTCACTGAACTGAGAAATGGGCGTGACATGACTCTGGGTTTGATGAAGGGGCTGATTGTCGCTGGATTAAAATGGTCCGTTTGCCCGCTCCTGGAGTTATTCAATTGTCTGGGTGCAGTGGGATGGGCTCGAGTGAGGTGTGTGTTCATGAACCCTGCAATAACGTTCTGAGGGTTACAAACCTGGTGACAGGAGGCCGGCCTCCAATAGCACTGTGACTCCTATTGATTTAATGTACACAATGTGTCCACTTAAATGATAATAAATTGCAAATGGACTATGTCCTTTCAAACAAAGATTGGGTCTGGAGAGTACGCCAGGATTTCTGGGGTGAAATACCAATGGTTACAGGTCTGTCACCTTGTGACACTCGGGTACAGGTCTGTCACTGTGTAACACTGGGGCACAGTGCGGTGGGTACAGGTCTGTCACTGTATAACACTGGGACACAGTGCTGGTGGGCGCAGGTCTGTCACTGTGTAACACTGGGGTACAGCGCTTGTGGGTACAGGTCTGTCACTGTATAACACGGGTACAGTGCGGTGGGTACAGGTCTGTCACTATAACACTGGGGTACAGTGCTGGTGGGTACAGGTCTGTCACTGTGCAACACTGGGGTACAGGGCTGGTGGGCACAGGTCTGTCACTATAACACTGGGGTACAGTGCTGGTGGGTACAGGTCTGTCACTGTATAACACTGGGTACAGTGGTGGGCACAGGTCTGTCACTGTATAACACTGGGATATTGGGCTGGTGGGTGCAGGTCTGTCACTATATAACACGGGTACAGTGCGGTGGGTACAAGTCTGTCACTGTGTAACACTGGGATACAGTGCGGTGGGTACAGGTCTGTCACTGTATAACACTGGGGTACAGTGCGGTAGGTACAGGTCTGTCACTGTGTAACACTGGGGTACAGTGCTGATGGGTACAGGTCTGTCACTGTATAACACTGGGACACAGTGCTGGTGGGTACAGGTCTGTCACTGTGTAACACTGGGGTACAGGGCTGGTGGGCACAGGTCTGTCACTATAACACTGGGGTACAGTGCTGGTGGGTACAGGTCTGTCACTGTATAACACTGGGTACAGTGTGGTGGGCACAGGTCTGTCACTGTATAACACTGGGATAGGGCTGGTGGGCGCAGGTCTGTCACTATATAACACGGGTACAGTGCGGTGGGTACAAGTCTGTCACTGTGTAACACTGGGATACAGTGCGGTGGGTACAGGTCTGTCACTGTGTAACACTGGGGTACAGTGCGGTGGGTACAGGTCTGTCACTGTGTAACACTGGGGTACAGTGCTGATGGGTACAGGTCTGTCACTGTATAACACTGGGGTACAGTGCGGTGGGTACAGGTCTGTCACTGTATAACTCTGGGGTACAGTGCGGTGGGTACAGGTCTGTCACTATAACACTGGGGTACAGTGCTGGTGGGTACAGGTCTGTCACTGTATAACACTGGGATACAGTGCTGATGGGTACAGGTCTGTCACTATAACACTGGGGTACAGTGCGGTGGGTACAGGTCTGTCACTGTAACACTGGGGTACAGTGCGGTGGGTACAGGTCTGTCACTGTATAACACTGGGGTACAGTGCGGTGGGTACAGGTCTGTCACTGTGTAACACTGGGGTACAGTGCGGTGGGTACAGGTCTGTCACTGTATAACACTGGGGTACAGTGCGGTGGGTACAGGTCTGTCTCAAAACACTGGGGTACAGTGCTGGTGGGTACAGGTCTGTCACTGTATAACACTGGGATACAGTGCCGATGGGTACAGGTCTCTCACTATAACACTGGGGTACAGTGCGGTGGGTACAGGTCTGTCACTGTATAACACTGGGATACAGTGCTGATGGGTACAGGTCTGTCGCTGTGTAACACTGGGGTACAGTGCTGATGGGTACAGGTCTGTCACTGTATAACACTGGGGTACAGTGCGGTGGGTACAGGTCTGTCACTGTATAACACTGGGGTACAGTGCGGTGGGTACAGGTCTGTCACTGTATAACACTGGGGTACAGTGCTGATGGGTACAGGTCTGTCACTGTATAACACTGGGGTACAGTGCGGTGGGTACAGGTCTGTCACTGTATAACACTGGGGTACAGTGCGGTGGGTACAGGTCTGTCACTATAACACTGGGGTACAGTGCGGTGGGTACAGGTCTGTCACTGTATAACACTGGGCTGGTGGTACAGGTCTCACTGTATAACACTGGGGTACAGTGCGGTGGGTACAGGTCTCACTTCATAACACTGGGGTACAGTGTGGTGGGTACAGGTCTGTCACTGTATAACACTGGGACACAGTGTGGTGGGTACAGATCTGTCACTATAACACTGGGGTACAGTGCGGTGGAGACAGGCCTGTCACTGTGTAACACTGGGGTACAGTGCGGTGGGTACAGGTCTGTCACTGTATAACACTGGGGTACAGTGTGGTGGGTACAGGTCTGTCACTGTATAACACTGGGGTACAGTGCGGTGGGTACAGGTCTGTCACTGTATAACACTGGGGTACAGTGCGGTGGGTACAGGTCTGTCACTATAACACTGGGGTACAGTGCAGTGGGTACAGGTCTGTCACTGTATAACACTGGGGTACAGTGCGGTGGGTACAGGTCTGTCACTGTATAACACTGGGGTACAGTGCGGTGGGTACAGGTATGTCACTGTAACACTGGGGTACAGTGCGGTGGGTACAGGTCTGTCACTGTAACACTGGGGTACAGTACGGTGGGTACAGGTCTGTCATTGTGGAACACTGGGGTACAGTGCTGGTGGGTACAGGTCTGTCACGTGTAACACTGGGATACAGTGCTGGTGGGTACAGGTCTGTCACTGTATAACACTGGGGTACAGTGCTGGTGGGTACAGGTCTGTCACTATAACACTGGGATACAGTGCGGTGGGTACAGGTCTGTCACTGTATAACACTGGGGTACAGTGCTGGTGGGTACAGGTCTGTCACTATAACACTGGGATACAGTGCGGTGGGTACAGGTCTGTCACTGTATAACACGGGTACAGTGCTGGTGGGTACAGGTCTGTCACTGTGTAACACTGGGGTACAGTGCTGGTGGGTACAGGTCTGTCACTGTGTAACACTGGGGTACAGTGCGGTGGGTACAGGTCTGTCACTGTGTAACACTGGGATACAGTGCTGGTGGGTACAGGTCTGTCACTGTGTAACACTGGGGTACAGTGCGGTGGGTACAGGTCTGTCACTGTGTAACACTGGGATACAGTGCTGGTGGGTACAGGTCTGTCACTGTGTAACACTGGGGTACAGTGCGGTGGGTATAGGTCTGTCACTATAACTCTGGGATACAGTGCGGTGGGTACAGGTCTGTCACTGTAACACTGGGGTACAGTGCTGATGGGTACAGGTCTGTCGCTGTGTAACACTGGGGTACAGTGCTGATGGGTACAGGTCTGTCACTGTATAACACTGGGGTACAGTGCGGTGGGTACAGGTCTGTCACTGTATAACACTGGGATACAGTGCGGTGGGTACAGGTCTGTCACTGTATAACACTGGGGTACAGTGCTGGTGGGTACAGGTCTGTCACTGTGTAACACTGGGGTACAGTGCGGTGGGTACAGGTCTGTCACTGTATAACACTGGGGTACAGTGCGGTGGGTACAGGTCTGTCACTGTGTAACACTGGGGTACAGTGCGGTGGGTACAGGTCTGTCACTGTATAACACTGGGGTACAGTGCGGTGGGTACAGGTCTGTCACTGTATAACACTGGGATACAGTGCGGTGGGTACAGGTCTGTCACTGTATAACACTGGGGTACAGTGCTGGTGGGTACAGGTCTGTCACTGTGTAACACTGGGGTACAGTGCGGTGGGTACAAGTCTGTCACTGTATAACACTGGGGTACAGTGCGGTGGGTACAGGTCTGTCACTGTGTAACACTGGGGTACAGTGCGGTGGGTACAGGTCTGTCACTGTGTAACACTGGGGTACAGTGCGGTGGGTACAGGTCTGTCACTGTATAACACTGGGGTACAGTGCGGTGGGTACAGGTCTGTCACTGTGTAACACTGGGGTACAGTGCGGTGGGTACAGGTCTGTCACTGTATAACACTGGGGTACAGTGCGGTGGGTACAGGTCTGTCACTGTATAACACTGGGATACAGTGTGGTGGGTACAGGTCTGTCACTGTATAACACTGGGGTACAGTGCGGTGGGTACAGGTCTGTCACTGTATAACACTGGGATACAGTGCGGTGGGTACAGGTCTGTCATTGTGGAACACTGGGGTACAGTGCTGGTGGGTACAGGTCTGTCACTGTGTGACACTGGTGTACAGTGCGGTGGGTACAGGTCTGTCACTGTATAACACTGGGGTACAGTGTACACTGGGACATAGATCTGGTGGGTACACTCCTCCCGGTCTCCTCACAGTGCACACTCCTCCCGGTCTCAGTGCACACTCCTCCCGGTCTCCTCACAGTGCACACTCCTCCCGGTCTCCTCACAGTGCACACTCCTCCCGGTCTCCTCACAGTGCACACTCCTCCCGGTCTCCTCACAGTGCACACTCCTCCCGGTCTCAGTGCACACTCCTCCCGGTCTCCTCACAGTGCACACTCCTCCCGGTCTCCTCACAGTGCACACTCCTCCCGGTCTCCTCACAGTGCACACTCCTCCCGGTCTCCTCACAGTGCACACTCCTCCTGGTCTCCTCACAGTGCACACTCCTCCCGGTCTCCTCACAGTGAACCTGACCTGCACACTCCTCCCGGTCTCCTCACAGTGCACACTCCTCCCGGTCTCACAGTGCACACTCCTCCCGGTCTCCTCACAGTGCACACTCCTCCCGGTCTCACAGTGCACACTCCTCCCGGTCTCCTCACAGTGCACACTCCTCCCGGTCTCCTCACAGTGCACACTCCTCCCGGTCTCCTCACAGTGCACACTCCTCCCGGTCTCACAGTGCACACTCCTCCCGGTCTCCTCACAGTGCACACTCCTCCCGGTCTCCTCACAGTGCACACTCCTCCCGGTCTCCTCACAGTGCACACTCCTCCCGGTCTCCTCACAGTGCACACTCCTCCCGGTCTCACAGTGCACACTCCTCCCGGTCTCCTCACAGTGCACACTCCTCCCGGTCTCCTCACAGTGCACATTCCTCCTGGTCTCCTCACAGTGCACATTCCTCCTGGTCTCCTCACAGTGCACACTCCTCCCGGTCTCCTCACAGTGCACACTCCTCCCGGTCTCCTCACAGTGCACACTCCTCCCGGTCTCACAGTGCACACTCCTCCCGGTCTCCTCACAGTGCACACTCCGACCGGTCTCACAGTGCACACTCCTCCCGGTCTCCTCACAGTGCACACTCCGACCGGTCTGCCTCACAGTGCACACTCCTCCCGGTCTCCTCACAGTGCACACTCCTCCCGGTCTCCTCACAGTGAACCTGACCTGCACACTCCTCCCGGTCTCCTCACAGTGCACACTCCTCCCGGTCTCCTCACAGTGAACCTGACCTGCACACTCCTCCCGGTCTGTCCCAAAGTGATCCTCATCTGCTGCGCACACCTCCCAGTCTGCCTCACAATGATCTTGACCTGCTGCACATTCCTTCCGGTCTGCCTCACAGTGATCCTCTCCTGCTGCACACTCCTCACAGTGCAAACTCCTCCCAGTCTGCCTCACAGTGATCCTGTCCTGCTGCACACTCCTCACAGTGCAAACTCCTCCCAGTCTGCCTCACAGTGATCCTGTCCTGCTGCACACTCCTCGCAGTCTCCTCACAGTGCACTCCCGGTCTGCCTCACAGTGATCCTGTCCTGCTGCACACTCCTCGCAGTCTCCTCACAGTGCACTCCCGGTCTGCTTCACAGTGATCCTGTCCTGCTGCACACTCCTCGCAGTCTCCTCACAGTGCACTCCCGGTCTGCCTCACAGTGATCTTGACCTGCTGCACACTCCTCCCGGTCTGCTTCACAGTGATCCTGTCCTGCTGCACACTCCTCGCAGTCTCCTCACAGTGCACTCCCGGTCTGCTTCACAGTGATCCTGTCCTGCTGCACACTCCTCGCAGTCTCCTCACAGTGCACTCCCGGTCTGCGTCACAGTGATCCTGTCCTGCTGCACACTCCTCGCAGTCTCCTCACAGTGCACTCCCGGTCTGCTTCACAGTGATCCTGACCTGCTGCACACTCCCCCTAATGATACCAGCAACATGTGTATATATCAGGAAAGGATGGAGAGGTTGGGTCGCTCTTGAATAAGGAAGACTGATCGTTGACCTAATCGAGGTCTTAAAAGATGTGAAAGCGGGGCAGCACGATGGTGCAGTGGTTAGTATTGCTGCCTCATGGCGCCGAGGTCCCAGGTTCGATCCTGGCTCTGGGTCACTGTCTGTGTGGAGTTTGCACATTCTCCCCGTGTTTGCGTGGGTTTCGTCCCCACAACCCAAAAGATGTGCAGGTTAGGTGGATTGGCCACGCTAAATTGCCCCTTAATTGGAAAAAAATTAATTGGGTACTCCAAATTAATTTTTTCAAAAGGTATGAAAGCTTTTGACAGAGAGGCTAAAGAAAAAAATGTTTTCTCGTGTGGGAAAGAGCAGAACTAGAGGCCATCGCTATGAAATAGTTAACTATAAGCCCTTTTGGAAATTCCAAAGTATCCTCTTTACCCAAAAGAGTGGTGAGAACGTGGGACTTGCCAACACGGAGTTGCTGAAGCGAATAGAATCGATACATTAAGGGGAGTCTAGACAAACGTATGAGCGAGAAGGGAATAGTGGGTTGCGAGGATAGGTGTATTGGCCATGCTAAATTGCCCCTTACTGTCCAGTAATGGTGCAGGTTGGATTACAGGGATAGGGCAGGATGGATGGGGGAGTGGACCTGGGTAGAGTGCTCTTTCGGAGGGTCGGTGTAGACTCGATGGGTCGAATGGCCTTCTGCACTGTAGGGATTCTATGTCAGTTTATGAAGAAGGAAAATGGGGGGTGGGGGGAGGCTCGAGACAAGCGTCAATGCCAGCACGGACTGATGAATGGACTCTTCTTGTGCCATGCCATTGGGGATTGTCTTGACAAAGCATATCAGGGCTGGGAAGGACCCCGCTTTCATATCGGCACCCCAGCCCCAAAATTCAGGCCGGCGTGGCCACGGTAGGACCCCGCTCATTTGGACCGGGAATTGAGCACTTTCCAGCCAGCCCCTTCAGCAGTACGTGTGGAAACGAGCCCCGGAGGGCGTGTTGACGGGGCTGACTCTCCGTCTGACAATTCCTCTTCTGTTTTCATACGTGCAAACACTTCTTGGGGAGAGAAGGAGCGAGATGTACTTGTCTCCAGGCAGAGCCCGACCGGCCTCTAATCTCCAGAGAGTCGGGCGAGCCAGATAGCAGGTCGCCTTAGCAACTCATCTCCCAACTGCTCACATTAATCCAGCTCCTGGCAGGTGCAAGCGAGCCTTCCTCCCCGCGTCAATGGAGACTGCAGGAATTAATGCTGCCAAGAGGCCAGAACGCAGCAAACCAAGCCTCGACTGGCAGCTCTCGGTGCATTCCCGTACCAGCCTCCCCGAACAGGTGCCGGAATGTGGCGACTAGGGGCTTTTCACAGTAACTTCATTGAAACCTACTCGTGACAATAAGCGATTTTCATTTCATTTCATTACGGATATGAATTACCCTTCTCATTCACTGTATCTCGGCTTTCTCAAGCCTCTTCTCTCCAAGCCTGACATTCCCTTGATGGTCGCCACAGAAATTTACTATCCCGCCCCCCCCCCCCCCCCCTGACTTAAATTAGAAATTTGTCCCTTTAAATCTCAAGTCAACCGTGCAGGGTGCTTAACCAGCCAACTGGACACGATGAGGTGAGGCGGGGGGACGAGGGAAGAGATACAGACTGTCCACTTGCCGCCCGAGTGTTAAACAGGCATTAAGGTCTGACCGGGCCCTCCAAAGAGTGAGGCTGATCCCCATCGCCTGTGATACGTCCCCCGGGTGAGGTGTGGATAATTTTTGTTCCCACCCTACGCAACCCCCATTTGCTAAATTTAACGTCAAGACGGGACAGAACGGCACAGCTCGCCTCTGTGCTCCACACGAGACCTCTTGCCTCCTCCTTCATCTCACCTTCACTCCCTTTCTCGACCTATCTACCTTGCCCTTCGAATGCGCCAAGAGGATTTGCCTCAGCTGCTGTGTGTGGTAACGAGTTACACACTCTCTGGGTAAAAGGGTTTCTCCTGAACTCCCAATAGGATCCATTAGTGACAATATTATATTTAAGACCCCTAATCATGGAGGGAGGCGGTGGCGTAGTGGTTAGCACTGCTGCCTCACGATGCCGAGGTCCCAGGTTCGTTCCCGGTCCCGGGACAGTGTGGAGTTTGCACACTCTCCGCGTGTGTGTGTGTCTCACCCCCACAACTCAAAAGGTGTGCAGGGTAGGTGAATTGGCCACGCTAAATTTGGGCAGCACGGTAGCATTGTGGATAGCACAATTGCTTCACAGCTCCAGGGTCCCAGGTTCGATTCCAGCTTGGGTCTCTGTCTGTGCGGAGTATGCACATCCTCCCCGTGTGCGTAGGTTTCCTCCGGGTGCTCCGGTTTCCTCCCACAGTCCAAAGATGTGCAGGTTAGGTGGATTGGCCATGATAAATTGCCCTTAGTGTCCAAAAATGCCCTTAGTGTTGGGTGGGGTTACTGGGTTATGGGGATAGGGTGGAGGTGTTGACCTTGGGTAGGGTGCTCTTTCCAAGAGCCGGTGCAGACTTGATGGGCCGAATGGCCTCCTTCTGCACTGTAAATTCTATGAAATTGCCCCTTAATTGGGAAAATGTAAAAAGAAAATTGGAGTAACAAAAAAAAAAAAGAAAAAATTTGGAAGTGTAATGATGACCATCAAACCACTGTCAATTCCTGTTAAAAGAAAACTCCATCGGCTTTACTCATGTCCCGAGGGAAGGAAATCTGCCATCCTTACCCTGTCTGGCCTACATGTGACATCAGGTGCACAGCAATGTGGTCGACTCTTAACTACCCTCTGAAAACAACCGAGCGAGCCACTGGGTTCAAGGGCAATTGGGGACGGGCAATAAATGAGAAGCCTACATACCATGAAAGAATAAAAAAAGAACTCCCCCCACAAGTGAGAAACATCTTCTCGATGTCTACCCTGTTGGATCCCTTCATCATTTTGAACAGCGTCTGTCAGATCAACCTTCAGCCATCTCTTTTGTGAGGGTCACAGCATATTCAGTCGCTCCTTACTCATGCAACCTGCTAGTTCCGGTATCATCCTTGCAAATCTGTTATTTTGCACCTTCTCCAGGGGTCGCTAGATCCTTTGTGGCTGTCTCCCCGCTAACAGGCTTGAGAAAGAATCTCAAACTCTCAGCGCAGAATTTGCCCAAGACCCCCCCCACCCCCCCCCCCACCCCTCCGCCGGTGGGTTCAAGGGCGGGGCAACAGGCAGGAGGGGAGAGAATTCGGCGAGAGGCCCAAAAATCGATTTTACGCCTGTGCGACTTTCCCACGGGATCTTCCCCTTGTGCCCGCCATGGTAGATCGGGAAA
Organism: Scyliorhinus torazame; assembly: GCF_047496885.1. Taxonomy (NCBI): domain Eukaryota; kingdom Metazoa; phylum Chordata; class Chondrichthyes; order Carcharhiniformes; family Scyliorhinidae; genus Scyliorhinus; species Scyliorhinus torazame. The sequence goes on from NC_092720.1 coordinate 189,641,157, forward strand.
CCGGCTGGATGCTGGCAAACTAATTCCCGTGTCTTCGAGGGGGTCCATCTTCCAGTCACAGTGTCCCTGGAAATCCATCTTCTTTCTTCAGGAGGTTCATTCTCTTTCTTCAAAGATGTCAGCGATGTTGGGCGCTTTTAAAATATGGCTCCCGGAATGACGGCGGGATGCGAGCAAGCAAGTTTGTCCCACCGCGGAATACGGCAATGAACGCCTGACTGCCTAATTAATTCGGCCGGGGCTGGAAGACACGGCGTGGTTCCCCTCCACTGCAGGAAACACTCCTCCGTCCCCATCCCCACTCCGGCACTTAGTCCCAGGTGGGAGAATTCCGCCCACAATCTTTGAATTGGTGTCGGGACTTCACAAATCGTCTCAGGCTCCACGCAGGATTTGCAGGGCAGACACAGGCCATTCAGCCCAAGTGGCTCATGCCAGCTCCTTCCCTAAGCGTCGTCCCAAGGTGTTTCTTACTTTCAAAAAGTGTAGCGACGATTGTAACGTCGGAAACATGGCAGCCGATGTGCGCACAGCGCGATCCCACAAACAACAATGTGCCAAGGACCAGGGTCTCCCTTTTTTAGGTGATGTTGGGGTTGAGGGATAAATATTAAGCTGGACACCGGAAATAATTCCCCTCCATAATCCAGGCTGCGATGCTCCCAGTGTTGGTCCGGAGGCAGCGCTGTACTATCAGGAGGTGCCGGTCTTTGAAATGACATGTTAAAACTGAAGACGGCATCTACCCCGACAGAGCAGGGAAAAAGCGGCAGCCATTTTGCACAGCGAGGTCCCAAAGGCAGAAAGGGGGTGAATGGCCTCAGTTGGCCGACTCTGATTTTCCTCATGCCAGCTCGGGATCGAATCTTAGCCCGGGACAAACCTCCCTGATAAGACTGCCTGCAAGGGTTAACTTGCAGCGAATACGGCCGCAAGGAGCGGCAAGCACGCGCCCCATTCACCACCCACTTAAACCCACTGACCGCAGATCTGACCGAGTTTGGAGAAGCTGGGCCTGTTGTCCTTGGAGGCAGAGGGGAGATCTGATAGAGGTATTGGAAATGAAAAGGGGTCTGGACAGAGTGGTGGGGGAGAACGGGGGCGCGATCGGCACAACCGCGTCCCGACGCCGGCGCGCGATTCTCAGAGGTGCGGAGAATCGGAGCCATTTGGGCCGGCGCGTTTGGCTCGGCGCCGGCCGGGGGCCGCTGTACGAGGCCATGCCGCCGATTCTCCGGCCCGGATGCCGGCTGCGCGGGAAAAGCCAAGTCCCCGCCGGCGCCCGGCCACACTTGGTCGCTGCCGGCGGGAACTCTGCGCGAAGGGTTGGGGGGGCGGCCTGTGGGCGGGATGGGAGGGGGGGTCCGTCCCCGGGGGGATCCTCCGATAGTGTCTGGCCCGCGATCGGGGCCGGGCAGCGCTGCCGGGGGTGCTTGGCCTGCCCGCAAAAGCAGCAGCGGGCCCCCCCGGTGTTGCCAGGCCGCCTTGCAGCACAAGCTTGTGGGGAGGGGGGGGGGGGATGTCTTGGGGTCGGCTGCGGAGGGGTTTCACACTGCCCACTGGGCTGCCGCACGGTCGGGAACGTAAGCGCGGGCGTTTCTGGAGGCCACATCCAGGGAACCTGCAAGTGCCCGTGCCTCCTTGAGGCCTAGGGTGTCTTTTTCCCCGGTGATGACGACGGTGGCGAGCGCAGTGGCGGAGGTGCGGGAGCAAGGGGAGGCGCTGAAGGAAGTGGAGGAGACGTTATTGCAGCACGGTGATCAACTTGCCTCGATGGGGAAGGAGATGCGGAAGGTGATGGATACTAACAAGGATCTGCGAGGAAAAATGGAAGACCTGGAAAACAGATCCAGGCGACAGAATTTGAGGATCGTGGGGCTGCCCGAAGGAGTTGAAGGACCGAGGCCGATTGAGTATTTTGCCGCGATGCTGGCGAAACTACTGGGGGAGGGGGAGGATCCCTCCCGATATGAACTGGATCGGGCTCATCGGTCGTGGAGGCTTGTACCAAAGGCAAGTGAGCCGCCAAGGGCAGTGACTCTGTGCTTCCGTAGGTACAGTGTGAAGGAGAAGGTCCTGAGCTGGGCCAAGCAGAAGCGGGTGGTGCAGTGGGCTGGAGCTGGTATCCGTGTATACCAGGACTTTACGGTGGAGCTGGCAAGGAGGCGGGTTGCCTTCAACCGGGTGAAGAGGGCACTGTATATTAGCAAGGTGCAGTGCGGCATTGTATATCCAGCGAAGCTGAGGGTGACTTACAAGCTCAGGGACTTTTATTTTGGAACGGCGGAAGCAGCGGAGGAGTTTGCGAAAGCAGAAGGACTGTGGCAGAACTGAGAAATTGAGGAATGGCCATGTGCCGATGTAACCTCAGGACAGCATAGTGGTCAGCACAATTGCTTCACAGCTCCAGGGTCCCGGGTTCGATTCCCGGCTTGGGTCACTGTCTGTGCGGAGTCTGCACGTTCTCCCAGTGTGTGCGTGGGTTTCCTCCGGGTGCTCCGGTTTCCTCCCACAGTCCAAAGATGTGCAAGTTAGGTGGATTGGCTGTGATAAATTGCCCTTAGTGCCCAAAATTGCCCTTAGTGTTGTGTGGGGTTACTGGGTTATGGGGATAGGGTGGAGATGTGGACCTGGGTAGGGTCCTCTTTCCAAGAGCAGGTGCAGACCCGATGGGCCGAATAGCCTCCTTCTGTACTGTAAATTCTATGAGATCTTGCTGTGCTTAAATTGGCTCTCGACATTCCTACACGGCAGTCTTCCAAAAGCGTTCAATTTGCTTCAAAGTATTTCAGGGCTCATTGGAGTGAGGGCCCATTGGAGTGAGGAAAGGTGGCCCGCTTCTTTATTTTCTAAATCATGCGGATAGGGAAGAACTGTTCCACCGACGGAAATATCCTGTAGCTGAGGACACTGATTTAAGGTGACTGGCAAAAGAAGCGATGGCAACTTGAGGAAAAACATCCTTTTTTTTAAAAAAAACAAATCGAGTGGTTAGGATCTGGAACGCGCTGCCGGAGAGTGCGGTGTGGTGGTGATGGTGGTCAGGTTCCATCGAGGCTTTCGGAAGAGAAGTAGAGAGTCAGGGCTGCGGGGAAACGCAGGGGAAGAGGGACCAGGTGAACTGCTTTTGCAGAGAGCTGGCATGGACACAGCAGACCAAATGGCCTCTACAGTGTTGTAGCGTCGCTTCCTTGCATGTTTCTTTATTTTTAATAAACGTTTTATTGAGGTATTTTCTTTGGCAGTTTAACAGCAACAAAATCCACAATATAAATAACAAGTAAAGAAAAATAATACATACATGGTGCAAATTCCGCCACTCTCCCCCGCAGGTCCTGTCATTACTTACTCCCCTACGCTACACTAACCTAACCCCCCCCCCCCTTCTGCTGACGTTTAATTCTCTGCGAGGAAGTCGACGAATGGTTGCCACCTCCCGGCGAACCCTAACAGAGACCCTCTCATGGCAAACTTAATTTTTCCCAGGCAGAGGAAGCCTGCCATGTCCGAAAGCCAGGTCT